>NC_087154.1:27474526-27479526 GCF_035594125.1 Scylla paramamosain
AGAGAGACAGCGACAAAAAACTAACACCGAGAGGAACAGTAGCAAAATCAAGACAGGCGGGAGGGAATCGGGGAAGAAACCGCTGACTGTGTTTGTGTGACGAAGCGAGGAAGTGGGTGCCATTAGATAGGAACCAGCGAGGGGGCGGGAGAGGGGAAAGAGAGGGAGGGAGATGAGACGGGGAGGGAGAGGCGAGGTTGAAGGAGGGAGAGAGGACGGGGCCGCACGTGCTGAGGTTGCCAAGTCCTACAGAGTAAATCAGTCTTTCTTCTCAAATAATCATAATCGACTCGCTCCAAACAACCCCACTGGGAAATATTTTTTGTTGTAAAACGTCCATCATCTATAATCTCGCAGCGCCGGTCCGACGTAATAGCGGGGAGCCAGTGTTCCACCTTGGGGTCTAGAAGCCATCTGGTGGCGCGTGGTTGAGTCTCGCCGCCAGGCCATCGGAAACAAAGTAATAAGCCAAGAGACAGACAGATGAGTTCCCAGCCTCCCGCTCCGCCGGCAGTATTTGCTGGGCCTTTGTGCCTCCCGCGGCCTCGTAATGGACGGCCGCGCGTCAAATAGAGGCGTCAAGAAGGCTCAGTGGGGTCGCTGGAAGGAACGAATCTTTTTACCATCGTATATTTTTCCTGTAATATAATGTACACACGTGGTAACTCAGATAACACACAGCACACGAGGAGTAAGAAATTATCGAATGACTAATAGATATAGATAAGACCAAAGCAGATAGTCACTTGGACGAACGAATCTTTAACAATCATATTTTCTTGTAATATAATGTACCCACCTGGTAAGTTACGTAACCCACAAGCAAAGAACATGAATAGTAAGAAATTATCGAATGACTAATAGATGTAACAATGATAAAAGCAGACAGTTGCTGGGACGAACGAATCCTCTTACCATCGCTTATTTCTTGTTGATAATACGTAGTAACTCTGCCGAGGTAAGACACAGGCGGAGAACATGAGGAGTTAGAAATTATCGAATGACTAATAGACGAAGAAAAGACAAAAGCAGACAGTTGATGGGACGTAGGAATCCTTTTACCATCGCTCATTCGCGGTGATGTAATATGCACTCGTGATACCCCTACTCAGGTAACACACAGGCGCGACGCATGAACACTAGGAAATAATGTAATGACTAATAGATATAAAAAGGACAAAAACAGATAGTAAACTAGTAAAATTGATAGTAAACATGAACCGTAAAGAAATTATCAAGTGACAAATAGACCTAAAGACAAAAGAAGTAGATAATAGAGTAGAGCAGGATGGAAACAAACACTGCAATATTTAAAGAAATTATCCCCGCGTCTAAAATATTCAGGAAAGACAAAAACAGATAATAAACTAAAGCAATATGAAAACAAACGATCGGAAAAAAAAGTGCAAGGCTGTGAATAACAAAGTGAAAACACTGAGCCAGACGAGCGGACACACTAACAGACAGGCTAATTAAGTGGCGGGTGTAAATATAAACCTATAAATCTGAATAACTTGTCGAGGCCGCAAAGGCAAATGTTACGTGGAGTTTATCAGACAACATCCTTGAGTAACGATGTTGTCCTACCAGACGAATGTGGATGTAGCTAATTTCTCTCCTCTCTCCTCTCTCTCTCTCATCTCTCTCTTCTCTCTCTCTCTCTCTCCTCTCTCTCTCTGCTACTCTCCACTCTATATATCCTTTCCTTAACCCCTTTATCTCTATATCCGTCGTAATGAAAAGAAGGAAAGGGCCCCACGGAAACATATAGGAAGGAAAGCTCTGTTAGTAAGTCCTCTCCTTCCCTCTCCCTTCAAAGCCCAATATATAGTTACGTTTCACTTGTGTTTCCTCTCGCCTTTAATGGTTGTCGGTAAATCATCACATTACGGCCTCCTCGTGTTATTTCCCCCCACCTAATCTCTCTCTCTCTCTCTCTCTCTCTCTCTCTCTCTCTCCTCTCTCTCTCTCTCTCTGCCCCTTCCCTCCAGCCATTCCCTTCCTCTCCCACTCACCCTTCCCTCCCTCCCTCCTCTCTCTCTCTCTCTCTCTCTCTCTCTTCTCTCTCTTCTCTCTCTCTCTCTCTCTCATCTCTCTCCTCTCTCTCTCTCTCCATCCCTCAAGCGTTCCTCCATCACGATTTCGCTGCCCTTTTCCTCCCATTGTATCTTCTTCACCGCTGTCCCTTGTGCTGTGTCCCTTTCTCTCTCTCTCCTCTCTCTCTCTCTCTCTCTCCTCTCTCTCTCTCTCTCTCTCTCTCTCTGGTTGTGATGGTTACTATAGTTTTGAGAGAATCGTACTTTTCTCTTCTCTTCTAGACAAAATAGAGAGGAAATAGTTAACTGTGTGTGTAAGAAAGAAAAGAAAGAGAAACTAATAATAATCTCTCTCTCTCCTCTCTCTCTCTCTTCTCTCTCTCTCTCTCTCTCTCCTCTCTCTCTCTCTCTCCTCTCTCTCTCTCTCTCTCTCTCTCAGCGTGGTGTAGTGGGGTTTAGGGTGTAATTACTGACTGGAGTATACGACGGACCTCTCTCCTGTCTGACGTATGACCGCCCGCCACGCACATACACACACACACACACACACACACACACACACACACACACACACACACACACACACACACACGTACATTCAGGTCTATATTTCATGCGTTAGTTCTTTAGTTTAGAATCTTAATTTGCGTAACTCAGAAAAATCTAAAAAAGAAACACTGGATACTTGTGATTAAAAGACGAGGATTTGAATAGACGTTGGATTTGACTTAGCTTAATAAAAGAAAGAAATGTTTGTGTATTTTATTTTTTTTTCTCTCTCTCTTTCTCTCTCTTGGTAGGTTCTATTTAATTTTCTCATTTTCTTCCTGAGAGTGATTAGAATGATTAGAAGTGTGATGCCCAGAGGTGGACGGCTGGGAGAAGTGTGTGGCGGGTGAGGATGAGGCTGAGAGTCGGGGGCTGTGAGTGATGGGGAGGAACAGAGCTGGACGTGGGAGGGAGTCAGGATGGAGATGGGGGAAACTAAGTAAATCCGTCTCGTTTCTTGAAGAACTTGCCTCGCCTTTCGCCATTTCCACGCCTCCGGGCACGCCACGCACCGTAACCCGCGTGGAGATGAAGTTTTTAGATTGTGTTCCTTCCAGGTGGCTTGGGATGGACGGGCGTGGGCAGGGTTAGGGACAGACAGAAGAGGAGGAGGAGGAGGAGGAGGAGGGAAGGGTAGTTATTACTGGCCCGTGGACGGCTCCTTCGGCCTCAAGCAGACCTACAAGGAAAATGCATAGGCTTGCTCATATATTTTCCTCCACCGACTTTCCCCACGAGGTGTTTTCCTTGTAAGTTTTGGTTCATTTGGCCCGGGAAACATGTACGTGGGGAGTAAGTATTAATGTAAACTAGCGGGTCATGTACCGGTGATGAGGCTCGGTGATTGTTGCAGCACACGGCACACGATGCTCAAGTGTCCCGCGTGGTGAGGAGGTCTACTGTGTGAGGCTTTGGGGAGGCGACATTGTTACGGTAACGTTTTATTTCCCCTATATGTAGATTTATTGATTTTCATCTTTATTATTTGTTTTATTTTTATTTTTATTGTTTCTAAGTGAATGATGGTGTTCTGTTGTCTTGTCGAGAACTCATAATTTTGTCATATTTATTTTGTATGTGTGTATTTTTACCAGTATATGTATGTATGTATGTACTCGTATGTATGTATGTAGATATGTACTCGTATGCACAAATAACAGATCAAACGACAGACACTCAGAGACACACATACACACAAACAAACACTAGAATACAAAGGAAAGGGAAACACACACACACACACACACACACACACACACACACACACACACACACACACACACACACACACACACACACACACACACACACACACACACACACACACACACACACACACACACACACGCACACCCACACTGTCTGGGAGGGAACTGGAAACTAGAGAAGAGGGAACAGAAAAGAGATAATGACATGATGAGAAGGAAGAGGGAGAATAATGAGAGGAGGGGAGGAATGAAGAACGAGGGCATATGAGAAGCCACCAGGGACGAAGGGAGGAAGAGGAAAAAGGGAGTGAAGTATTTGGCCAGAGCGAGAACTAGTGAGGAGGAAAAGAAAGAAGTCTGAAGTTAAATTCGGATAAAGGAGTGCACAGGGAGAAGTCTGATAAAAAGTGTTCGCAAGGATAATTCAGATAAAAGTGTACACAGAGGAAATTCTGATGATAGTGTGTACAGGAAGTCTTCGAATAAAGGGAGTGTACAAAGATAATTACGATAAAACAAGTAATAGTGAAGATTTCGGGTGAAAGTGGGTAGGGAGAAAGAAAAGTCAAACATGCCATAAATTTTTTTCAAGTTATATAGCGACACACACACACACACACACACATCAACTCTTCCCCCCACACACACGTAAACCCCAAATAATGAAAATAATATCCAAAAATACAACCCGAAACAAAAGAGAAAGACGCCTCATCAGAATTTCGATATAAAAAAGCACGCGGGACAAATTAATTATTGCTCTTACCGACAATCCATCGAGAAAGTCAACATTAATTTAAATGAAGAAGAAAAACAAAATCACAAGACGAACACTAAAGAAGCTCATATTTTCCTTCGCCTTGGTTAAACAAATCATACGGACCTGGCCGGATCAAAGGAGAAACCGGTACATATAAAAAAGAAAACATACACAGAAGGATAAATGAAGAAAAAAAAAAAAAAGAAAAAAAAAGCTTGGGAGAGAAATGTTCTTGTCAGTTATAAATTTTTCTTCTTTTTTCTAACACTTAAAGGAGGCTGGCCATGGATACAAGAGAGAGAGAGAGAGAGAGGAGAGAGAGAGAGAGAGAGAGAGAGAGAGAGAGAGAGAGAGAGAGAGAGAGAGAGAGAGAGAGAGAGAGAGAGAGAGAATACAGTACAAAAAAAATATTCCCAAGTTTGCAAAATTTACAAGTGTGTTTAGCTT
>NC_087154.1:27484526-27489526 GCF_035594125.1 Scylla paramamosain
TCATAATTTACACGTTTTTTTTTTATTATAATTTCCTTTCTTGTTACATCTCGTTCCGTGTTCTTCTTTTTCTCTCTCTTTTTCTTTTAATGTTTAGCTTTCCTATTTTCTTTCTCATTTTTTCTCTCTTTTTTCATCTCCCTATTCGTCCTGTGGACCTTTTCTCCTGTTTTCTCACCATTACGTTCCATTTCTCTATCTCCATTTGTTCCACGTCACTATAAATCATCTTACATGTAACTGAAACATTAAATCTGTGTGTTAGTAAAGGTGATGTCAACTGTAAGATTGTATTTCTCTCTCTCTCTCTCTCTCTCCTCTCTCTCTCTCTCTCTCTCTCTCTCTCCTCTCTCTCTCTCTCTCTCTCTCTCTCTCTCTCTCTCTCTCTCTCTCTCTCTCTCATAAACTGCAGTCATTAAGATTCCTCACTTGTCTTTATTAAGTCGCATTTCATCGTCTTTTCCGAAATAAGGGAAAGGCTCATAAATATTCTCAAACTATCTATTTCCTCTTCAAAAATTGTGTCCCTTGTCCGGCGGGTATCGGAGAGGAGAGAGAGAGAGAGAGAGAGAGAGAGAGAGAGAGAGAGAGAGAGAGAGAGAGAGAGAGAGAGAGGAGAGAGAGAGAGAGAGAGAGAGAGACGAGACGGACCAGATGGAGGAAGAGGAAATTCAGAGGGGATACTTGATAGACTATGGAGCGCTGAATGCAGGTCAAGAGTATAGATGTATGTGTGTGTGTGTGTGTGTGTGTGTGTGTGTGTGTGTGTGTGATGTAGCGTTCACCTTTGATATTCACCTGGAGCCACAGAGATTCGCCACGAGTTATTTTACTCACAGCAGTGAGGTAAGAAGTAATCTGCAGTGACCAGGGGTAAGTAATATATTGCACTCAATCACCCCCCTGGAAGAATATTGTATACAAGATTATTGTTTTAAAATTACGGAATAAAGTAGGCATTTTCTACTGATATTTTCAAAATGTTAAGAAATATTCACGCACTCTGAAGAAAATAACAGGCTGTCCTGTATATTTAAGTAATCATGGATTTGTCATGAGTGTGATTTCTTTGTGTTGAAGCATCGTGCGGCTTCAGTATAAGTCATATATTTTGAGCCATTTGATAGGAGGAAATCTGCTTTTATTCTTGATAGCATTATTTCTAAATGGAGTTACGGTTTGATCATTTTAACTTTTTACAGTAAATATATTTCATTAATGTGTCAGGTTATAATAGGAAATCAATATCAACGTAATTTTGTTGGGTACAATATCTTGAACTTAAAGATGAGTGCAAATATAAGCTGAAGTTTATATATATATATATATATATATATATAATATATATAAATATATATATATATATATATATATATATATATATATATATATATATATATATATATATATATATATATATATATATATATATATATATATATTTAAGTATGCACGTGTATGCATGTATGCATATGTGTCCGTCTGCATGTATGTTTGTCTATCTATCAGGTGACCCCCGGAGGGTGTGGAGCGACAGTGTTATGGTAATGAGGAGTGAAGTAATTACAGAGACCACCACCAGAGGGTCTCGTTGGACGCTAATTGTTCGCCTGAAAGGATAATGAGGGGAAGAGGGTCATTAGCGGTGATAATTGAGAGAAGAAAAATAATTCAATAATGAGGTGGTGGGGGGGGTTGTCTGTGTGTGTATGTGTGGGTGGGTGAGTGGGTGACGAACTTTGCAAAGGTACACGATTTTGTTAATATAGCATACGGGGAAAATTGCATCATGTAATGAATGCTGAGGTGGTGCAAAGAGTGATGCGTCCAGGGCGTTGCAGAGTCCTCGTGGCGTAACTGATCCAGTTGTCCACTTGAAGCATCCTTGTAAATAGATACAGCAGTTTTCAGTTAATAAGCAGCGTTTTTTTTTTTTCTTTTCATCCAAAAGCACCTTCAGTGTCAGACAGTTTTCCTGTTTCCTTACCACCATAGCTATTAGATGACCCCAACAGTCCCGAGAAATTCTCAGCCATACAAAGACAGGAATCTAAAAATGTCGTGCCCTCGGTAGACCCATACAGCAGCGTATAGCCATGAAGGCCTCAACCCAACACGGCATTGCCACCTGATGAGGCGCGGACACTCAACCTCACCAACACCACAACATTCACTGCCACAACAAATGTCCTGTGGCCTGATGTTGCACTGCTGGGGATGCGGTAAGGCACTCAGCAGACGAGGACCATGAACTTGATTCTATTTCGTCAGGAGTCAACAATTTTCCTTTACTTTTATACTGAAAATACGTGATTGAAAGCTAAATAGTCATTATACAACACTGTTTTGTTGGTTTTAAATTAATATGCATCTTTATCAAATATTTCCAAGACTTCTAAAGAAAACCTTACTGAATTGTTGAGTCGGCATATTTTCAAGAGCTGTTGCATCACATGTTTTGATTTTTATCTGGGTGAACAGAAATTCCCTTTATGAAAGTTTAAAAAAATTTATGACTTTTAATTCACTTTATGTACATTCACTGCTTGCTGAGACTTAACATGAAGTTTTTTTTTTTTTTTCTCTCACTCTCTCTGTCCATTGACGCCTGTACCGCACATCCTCCTTCCTAAATCTACGATTGGTGTTCAGTGGCTTCCCCCGCCATCTTGTTCACTGGTGCACCTATAAGGCTTCCTGTAGAAAATGTCCGTTTTAGGTAATGTTGAATTACATAATAATGAAAGATAAGTCTAAAAATAGTAAAAAAAAAAAAAAAACTGCTTCCACGTGTACGCACAACTCTTGATTTTAACTGCCAACATACATGAACGTTCTTCCCCCACTCCATCCCCCGCATCCACATCGAGCTGCCCGCCACCACCACCACCACCAGTACCACCTCGGTCCTTGACAGCGGTGACGCGTGCACCTCTCACCTGACACTGGAGTCTGAGTACTGAGATCCATCTGGATATACATAGACACTAAGGCTTTGGTGGATTCTTAACCTGAAGGTTTCTGATTGTTTCTATCGCTTAGTGGCCACAGACCAGCGGATGATAAGCTTAGGCTGTCAACTTACAACTCTGCTTTATATATATATATATATATATATATATATATATATATATATATATATATATATATATATATATATATATATATATATATATATATATATATATATATATATATATATACAATTATCGCTGTTATGAATTGCTTTCTCTTTTACGACATGCTGCCATATATAAGAAAATAAGTAAAGGCAGTAATAACACACAAGCTCATTCTAAGACATAAAAGGCTCAAATGAATAAATAATACATAGGTAGGTTAGTGAGTGAAGCGTTGATGTTTATCATTAATTTGTGAGTATACTGCATGCATCTGTCTACAGCTTCGACATTACATTGGCTGTTCCTGATCCATAAATCCATAAATGTATATCATGTAACGGTAAGTTTTAGTATTGAAATGAACATCGGCGGTGTATACACTGACATCTTTGTTTATTATGGTAATTTATATACTATATTTACTTGAATTTTGAGATTTTTATCATCTAATCGCTATTTTTTTTAAATATAACAAATGATAAGCCATGATAGCTTAAACAGCCCTAACAACGGAAAAAAGTCATAATTGTGAGGTTCATCTTACAGCAACAGTCCAGGGACGAGTCACGCAATTTGCTGGGCTCAGGTCTAGATGAACAGCTGTGCCGCAGGTGTTGTCACGCCAGCGGCGGATTTACGGTGAAACCGAGTATGCCACGGCAAAGAACCCTTGCCTTAAACACAAGATGAAAAGAAGAAATATTAGATAGTCTTCTAAGCGATGTACTGTAAAAGTGTTATGTTAGTATTAACTTCATGAACTATTTGATGTATTACATTTTGATTAAATTAACATGCAATGTGATGTCTTACCATATATATATATATATATATATATATATATATATATATATATATATATATATATATATATATATATATATATATATATATATATATATATATATATATATATATATATATATATATATATATATATATATATATATATATATATATATATATATATATATATGTGTGTGTGTGTGTGTGTGTGTGTGTGTGTGTGTGTGTGTGTGTGTGTGTCTCTCTGTCTGTCTGTCTCTCTGTCTCTCTCTCTCTCTCTCTCTCTCTCTCTCTCTCTCTCTCTCTCTCTCTCTCTCTCTCTCTCTCTCTCTCTCTCTCTCTCTCTCTCTCTCTCTCTCTCTCTCTCTCTGTGTGTGTGTGTGTGTGTGTGTGTGTGTGTGTGTGTGTGTGTGTGTGTGTGTGTGTGTGTGTGTGTGTGTGTGTGTGTGTGTGTGTGTGTGTGTGTGTGTGTGTGTAAGCGGAAGCTTATTTATTTATTTATATTTTTTTTTACATTCCTTTGATCATGATGGGCGAAGTTCCAGCACTGAAAAGAACATCTCCCCTGCCACACTGAGGTAGTTACCCCTAAATAAGGTAATGCACCGTCAGTTTGTGCTCAACTCGGCGTGAAGCAACAAAACCTTGCATCTGACATAACCCTGAGAGGAGAAGGGTAATGCCCTGTGACACCCTCCTGATGGCCCACTTACTGGGAAACAGCACCTGTGTTATATCGCGACAATTCTGCAGCTTACGACTGCTTCACAAGACACAGCTAGAACAGTTATCATCACGCAATGCACTGTGTGTGTGTGTGTGTGTGTGTGTGTGTGTGTGTGTGTGTGTGTGTGTGTGTGTGTGTGTGTGTGTGTGTGTACCCCTGCCTGTCTGCCTTTATATAAGTTTGTTTTGTCTGCAGAAAAGAAAAACAGTATAATATAATGATGAAGATGTAAGAAAACATTTGCGTTAAGAGACTGAGTGAGTGAGGGAGGAGGGAGGGAGGGAGGGAGGGAGGGAGGGAGGGAGGGAGGGAGGGAGGGGGTGAAGAGTGGCGTGGCGAGTGAGGGGTCTCGGCGCTATCATGCT
>NC_087154.1:27492026-27509526 GCF_035594125.1 Scylla paramamosain
GTGACTGGGGGCCGCGGAAGCCACTCTCTCCAGGAGCTGCCTCGGAGATAGGCGGGCGAGAGTTCTTTCATTTTCCTCCTGATCCTCCCAACTTAAGTCGGCTCTAGATCTTTATGACGAGCGTCCATT
Source organism: Scylla paramamosain (assembly GCF_035594125.1). Classification (NCBI taxonomy): domain Eukaryota; kingdom Metazoa; phylum Arthropoda; class Malacostraca; order Decapoda; family Portunidae; genus Scylla; species Scylla paramamosain. The sequence continues at coordinate 27,492,156 of NC_087154.1, forward strand.
GATAACTTTAATTAGAAGAGATTTTCTCTCTCTCCTCATTTTCTCTTCCCTTTTTTTTTTTTTCCAGGTCTCCAGGGTCCCTTATCTTTGCAGGCCAGCATTCACTAAGTCGTCTTCGTGGACTTAAAAAAATCTGATTAGGAAGAAGTTTGGGTGGAACTTTTTCCTGCAAACATGTGTATTATCATCTGCTTCTGTTTTACGATCCTGGAAACATGGAAGGATTGTGGGACTAATGGGCTGCGTGGTCTGAGTGGCGTGAGGAAGTCCCTGTCCCGCGGTGTTGTTTAGCGTCTCTGCCTGACTCACGCGTTAGGTGAAGCGGAGGGCGGGATTGGCGAGAGGATTTTACCGAGGTGAGAGTGGGGAGTCCTGGGCGAGGCGGAGCTGTGTTCAGCGAGGCAAGATTTTATTTTTATTCTTAGAACACTTGGACATGAGAGGGAGAGAGAGAGAGAGAGAGTAGGCGGGGAGGCTGTTGGAGTGCACACTGCACATGATGGGGGTGGAGAAGAGGGGAAGCAAGAATCTAGTAATTGTGAAGGAAGAATGTACAAAGAAAGAGAGAGAGAGGGAGAGAAAGAGAGAGAGAGAGAGAGAGAGAGAGAGAGAGAGAGAGAGAGAGAGAGAGAGAGAGAGGAGAGGAGAGGAGAGAAGAGGAGAGGAGAGTGTGCTCGATAAAATATTTTACTGCTTTAATTAGCGGATGAGATATGGCGCGCAATTAAAGATGCAGCAACCAAATTGCGAAATTCTCAACTAGGCGGAATTTGTGGCTGATAATAAGGTGAGCGAATAAGCCGTTTCAATAAAGAACATGAAGAAATAAGAAAAATCTAGACGAGCCGGAGATTTTATCCTGGATGGAATTTACTGCCGAGTAAAAATTTTTTAAAAAAAAACGAGGAGGTAATTTGTTGGTAGATGGGAATCACAACATCATTAACATGCACGCGGATGGCAGTTCCTTCCCACGTAATGATCTGCCGCCCTGGAGCCTTTTGCAGCCACGGGTGAGATTTGCTGCCCAGAACGCCTATTACCCAGGTGGAAATTATAAGATGGACACGTTTACTCTGCTGCAATTGGCTGCTTAGGTAGAGAACAGAGACGATGAAACCACACGAGACCCGCAGCCTGGGACGCTCTCTCTCCGCTGGCCGGCGCTATCACCCTTTGGTATCGGCGTGTGTTAGCGAGGCATTAGGGTGCAGAGTGGCGTGGGATTAGGTCGCAATTTTAGCCTCTCCCTCTAAATTACTCGCAGGATTATGTCTCTGATTATCGTAAGCTTCATTAGCCTGTGCAAGACCGTGAAAGAGGCCGAGAGAGGGGGAGGAAAGAGAAAGAGATAGGAGGAAAGCAATAAGAGGGACAGATAGCATGCAGAGACACAGAAAAGAAAACAAATTGTGAGAATGAAATTATAGGAAAATGCAGGTTTGCGGAAAGAAAAGCATGTAAACCGAAGATTTATCTCCTTGCGCGAACGCCAAAGGAGAGAATTAACATCGAAAAAAAAAAAAAAACTGAAAATTAGAGGCAACCAGATGGAGAGAGAGAGAGAGGGGGAGGAAAGAAAAAAAAGAGAGAAAAAAGGACAAACATTAAAACTAATTATAAAACAACAAGGCAGCAGTAAAAACAATAACAATTACACCACACACACACACACACACACACACACACACACACACACACACACGTACACGTACTAATAGACACATAGAGAACCCACCTACCTAGACGAACGCCAACACCTGGAGAGGATAACGCCACGTGAACCTTGTAATCTGAACCATCGTGATTCGAAACCCCGGCGCTGCAAAAAAAGGAAAATGCAAGTATGAAAGTCTGCAGCAGCGTATTCTGGAGCGAAAACATCCCGGGAATTACAAAGGAAAGAGAGAGAGACCTATTTACGTCTGAGTGGTCCGGGCTCAGGGCGGAAAAAATAACATTACTTAAGGGAGGGTTGAAAAAAATGGGATGATTGCGAGGGAAAACGAATAAAAACCGGAGCAGAAGTATGTCGTTGAAATAAGGTATGGCGGAGAGAGAGAGAGAGAGAGAGAGAGAGGAGAGAGAGAGAGAGAGAGAGAGAGAGAGAGAGAGAGAGAGGTCGGACTTAACACATGGGGTATCGGTGAGGTAAGCAAGTGTGGAGGTGAGACTTTACGCTTATCGGCAAGAGGGTGGTTGCTTGCTATCTTACGGCTGGTTTCCTGTGCCTTATACTTTATACTCCCTCATTTGTGTTCCCTTATGATTCTCCTGTACGCTTTTCCTTCGTGTATCAGTGATGCTTTAATGATCATGTGATGCGGGTTTAATATCGCTCATTTTGTTGCACCTCCTGTTCGCTTTTTCTTTTTGAGATTTCACTGCAGTTCGTCCGGTTTTAGTATCTGTCAAATGTATCGTATCTCTCCGGCTCCTCTCTCTCCTCCTCCTCCTCCTTCTTCTCGTCACCATCATCATCATCATCATCACCTTTACCATCATCACCTCCTGCACCACAAACAAGAAATCACTAACTTTGCCGAATCCTCTCTTCTTCCTCTTCCTCCTCCACTATCATCACCATCACCATCACCATCACCACCAAGGAATCACCAAGGCTGCCCAATCCTCCACCTCCTCCAGCTCCTCCTCCTCCTCCACCAGCTGTCCTTCCCTTTAGAACCCTTCCTCGTTCTCCCTCCTCGACCATTTCCGTTCAGCAATCTTACATCCAAAGTCGTGTCAATTATCATCCTTATTACACATTTTTTCTTTATCTGCTCGCCCTCTGAACACGTGCACCACCTCGCAGGGGAAGGAGGAGGAGGTAGAGGGGCAGGGAGCCGGGTATGTGGAGGCTGGGGGTGGGTAGAAGAGGGAGAGAGGAGGGGTAAGGAGGCGGTTCAGGTGGAGGAGGAGGAGGAGGAGGAGGAGGGATAACTAGGCGATGAACATGTGTAATAACCAGACCGCGTTGCTCTCTGCACAATCATCGCATATTACCACAATTAGAGAAGATCCGCTGATAAAGGAGCATGCTGGGAGAAGGAGGAAGGAGGAGGAGAAGAAGGAGGTGGAGAAAGAAGCGAAGGAGGAGAAGAAAGAGAAGGAGTGAGGAGAGAACAGGTGCAAGCAAGGAGAGAAAGGAGAGATGGAGGAACAGTATACGAGAGAACGAACCAAGTGTCATCGTAACCAAGGAAGAGGAAGAAGTAACTAACCATCCTTCTTCTACTGCTCCTCCTCCTCCTCCTCCTCCTCCTGCTCCTCCTTAACCCACATCGATCATTCAATCTAATAGGGGGAGGTGGGCTGTTCCCGGCTTTTTATCCCTTGTAATCTAGCGTCGAGGTGATGGGGCGTGGGATGGAGTTGTCTCCCTTGCTGTTCTTTTTGTACGTGTTTATATATTTTTTTTCTTTTCTTTTTTTTTCTTTTCTTTTTTTCCTCCTCTTTCTTGTGGGTTGGGTTCAGCGGGAACCTCCGGGTCTCTGCGGGCTGTTGGGCTGGACTTGTGTGTGTGTGTGTGGAGAAGGGAGAGTAAGCAAGAGTTCTTAGTCCGTCCCTTGTGTGTGTGTGTGTGTGTGTGTGTGTGTGTGTGGGGAGGAGAGAGTTAGCGAGCGTTCTTCTTCTCCTTCTTCTTAGCCCATCCCTTGTGTGTGTATGTGTGTGTGTGTGTGTGCACCCCACGGCCGACCAATGAGGTGATTTGAATTCTGAGAGAAGCGCTGGAGGGAGGCGGGTCGTCCACGCTCAATAACCACGAATTTGGACGGTTGATTAAAGTTATGCTCCGCTCTCCTCCTTTCTCCTTCCCTCCCTCCTCCCACACCTCCCTCCTTATCCACCTGCCTGCCTCCCTTTTCCTTCTACGTACTTACTTGCCTGCCTCTCTCCCTCCCTCTCTAACTTTCTCCCTTTCTTTTTTTTCTCCCTAATTTAATCCCTCTCTATACTCTTCTAAACTCTTCTCTATTCTCTCTCTCTCTCTCTCTCTCTCTCTCTCTCTCTCTCTCTCTCTCTCTCTCTCTCTCTCTCTCTCTCTCTCTCTCTCGTGCCTTCTTTTTATCACCATCTTCATCATCATCATCATCATCATCATCACCATCATCATCATCATCATCATCATCATCATCAGGTACAAACCCTCTGCTGAAGAAAATTCTCCTTAATCTTCATGAATCACTATTTTTTTTTTTTGTCAGTTTTTTTTTTTCTGCTTTTGAGGGGAAGACATTTCTATTCAGCGCCTGGTGTTTGTTTCCCCACCACTGCATTTGTCATCTGTTTAGGTCCATTCAATCAACTTTTTTTTTGTTTTTTAGCTCTGTCTGTTATCTGTTCTTCTGCATGGCCACATTTCCTGCAAATCTCCAGTATTATTCTTCTTTATTAACTCTTCGATATCTTTTAATTTCGGCTTCTTTTTATTACCCATATCGATCATTCCTATCTATTTATTTATTTATTTTTGTCTTCGGAATGTCATCAGTAGTTCATTCGTTATGTAGGTCCATTAAAAGTTATCAAGTTTGATCGTATTCAACGTTTTGCATTCAAAGATCAAAGTTGTGCGCTAGAATATACTGATTACAGACTCCTGCTAGACTGGCGGGTTATAGACTCTTGGATATTCTCCTTTTATAAGATTTTGCTTTACTCTCTCTCTCTCTCTCTCTCTCTCTCTCTCTCTCTCTCTCTCTCTCTCTCTCTCTCTCTCTCTCTCTCTCTCTCTCTCTCTCTCTCTCTCTTGAGTTTTATATCCTGCATTTATTGAGTGTACTTTCCTCAGCAACTCTTTCGTCTCGTCCATCTCATCAGCTAAACTCTCCAGTAACGAGCACAGTCGCTGGTTCATCACCCTAAGTATCTCCCGTCAAAGCCATCACCTCTTTAGCAGCGATTCCAGAGCGCACTTCCTTCAGTACCTCAGCCGTTCTCTCGTGCTCCTTCCATCCCCTGAACTTATCCATCCATTTACGTACGTAGTGCTTGCTTTCACCATCTTCCTCCCTCCGCAGCCTCGTCTTTTTTCCTTCTTCTTCAGATTCCTTACCTTCGTGTGTTCATGCACAGGATGCAGGAGAAGTTGATGTCTGTCAGTTGGAGAAGATGAGGTAGAAAATGAGGAGACATGAAGCCGAGGAATAGACGGAGGAAGAGGAGAGGGAGGAGAAGGAGGAGGAGGAGAGGGCGGAGGAGGGGAAGGGGAGGGGTTGGAACACGCTTGCTGGCTAAATTACTAATCTTCCTTTAGCGGCAACTTACGGCCGCCCCTGTGCTGCCTTGACGGAGGCTGTAGTACGTCCCTCCGCCTCGCTCCTCGCTGGCGTCCGGCATGTCATGGGAATTTTGAAGTGTCCCACCAACAACCTCTCTCTCTCTCTCTCTCTCTCTCTCTCTCTCTCTCTCTCTCTCTCTCTCTCTCTCTCTCTCTCTCTCTCTCTCTCTCTCTCTTTCTCTCTCTCTCTCGATTAAAGAAACTTAATTAGTTTTCCGTACTGTGTGTGTGTGTGTGTGTGTGTGTGTGTGTGTGTGTGTGTGTGTGTGTGTGTGTGTGTGTGTGTGTGTGTGTGTGTGTGTGTGTCCTAGTCCTTGACACCTCACACCGCCAACTCTAAGCTCCAGGCGCGGGGAGTAAGTCAGGAGCCAGAATTGTCTAGGAAGAGGAAGGAGTGCGAGGTCTACACAGTTCATCCTGAATATTTCTATGCCGTACGTTTGAGGGATTTGTTACTGGATCAGTGACAACCATGACAATCTATTGTGCGAACATCCTCTACATGCGGAAGGGGCAGAGGAACGCGAGGCGGCTCGGGTTACGCCTGGCATCGAGGACGGCGAGTCAGCGTGGGGCCCGCGAAGCGCCGAGGACGGTGAGGCTGAGAGGTGGAGCCGTGGTGGGACTGGCGGCTGAAGGCGGTGGTGGTCGTCGTGCTGTGCGTGGCGGCGATGCCCCTAGCGGAGCGAGCCTTCCCGTTGGTGAAAGCCGCCGCCAGAAGGGCTGCGGCCTCCGGCACGGCGACCACCACCACAAACCTTGTGGGAGACGCCATTCTCGGGGTGATAGAAACTCCGCAACTTTTGGTGCGACCCGTGGACCGCGTCGTGAAGGCAGCCTTTTGTGGCGCGGCAGGAAGTGTGGCAGCAGCATTGAGGTGGACCATTGCTTCCATGCAGCAGGTCCACCCAGGCACAGGTGCTGCACTGGACTCCTGCGTGAACGGAGCCTTTCATGGTGTGATGAGGGGCGCCATTGCAGCAACTGCATCAATGGAATCGCTCGTCAAGCGGACAACTGGGGGCGTGCTGTGGGGCGCTGCAGCAGCCAGGCGGTGCTTCATTACCCTGGCGGAGGTTGCCGCTCAGGTACCCGAGGCCCTGAAGTCATGCATCGGCTGGCTGACTGGCGCCACGGCCACCACTCTCACGGACGTCACACGCAGTGCACTCAGCCGTGTACAAGGCGATTCCATTCACGACAGAAGATGCACAGCGACAAACTGAGGCACTGAAGCCTTTTGTATTTCAATTGTTCCATTACACTTTTCAGGCGGTGAAGTGAGCGCCCGCCGCGGTGAACAGCGCAGTCCGGCACACAGTCTCTTACATGCATTGGAGAGTCACCGAGCCCTTTCGTCGCGTGCGTTATTGGACGCCAGTGGCTGGACGTGCCACGATGCGCTGGGTGGAGGAAAGTGTGCAGCGACAAGCCGCGGCACTGAAATTATCTGTCAATGAAGCAGCGCGTCACACGACCCAGGCACTGAAGGCGACGCCCATCGTAGCGAGGCTATCCATCACACGGACAACAGGTTTCCTGCATGAAATGATGATGAGAACCGTCCAGGCAGTAAACAGCACCGAGAGGCTCGCGCTTTATTCCATACAAAGAGTAACAGTGAAGACAAGACCGACAGAGAACAGTGCTGCCAGACACTCGCTTGATTTCACTCAAGGAATAACAGTGAAGACCTGCCAGACGGTAAAAAGCGCCGCGCGGCACACAGTCGCTTACGTGCATTGGAGAGTCACCGAGTCCATTCGGCGCGTGCGTTACTGGACGTCAGTGGCTGGACGCGCCGCGATGCGCTGCGTGGCGGAAAGTGTGCAGCAGCAAGCCGCGGCACTGAAATTATCTGTCAGTGAAACAGCGTGTCACACGACACAGGCACCGAAGGCGACGCCCGCCGAGGTCACTTCCGTCGTCACGCGGACGATTGGTATCGTGCAAGGATCAGCAGTGAGCGTGGCTCAGTGTGTGAGCGCCGCCACGAGGCACTCGGTCGTTTTCCTTCGCTGGAGGTCTACTTTGTTAATTCGTCGCCTGCGTCACTGGGCGGCGGTGACTACACGTAACATTCACTGGGTGGGGCAGCAGACCTACCAGACACTAGCGGGCACTGATGGGTACGGAGAACCAAAGGCGCCGCCACCCGCCACCTTCCCGGGGAAGGCGGGGCAGATAGCGCCCGATGGCCACCGATTCCTCTCCACGGCAGAGGCAGAGTCGCGCCGCGGAGAGCTCGTGTCCTCCCACGCCCAGTCCCTCCCTGACGAGGCCACGCGAGGAGCGCCCGAGGCGATCGTTCTGACCAGAAAGGAGCTGAAACGCGCACTGCATCGTGTGGTCGTGCTGTTCGGAAAGCACGACGTGCACCCTAACGAAATCAGCCGTCTGGTGGACTCCCTGCCCTCCGCTAGGCCGCGGCGAGGCTGAGTAGGGCGTGGTGACACGCCCTGCGTCACGCCATGGGTGACGCCAGTGATGCAGGGCACAAGTGGTGCCATTAATCATTTGCTCCGCCGCTCAACCCAGCGCTGCCTCATGCAACCAGAGACTGAAAGATTTTTCTTGATATGCAGTGATTGCATTGTATTGCCAGGGATAAATACTGTGCATAAAAATAGATCTAAGTAGTGTGGTTCTGTGTTTTGCTACTATATTTTTATTCTATGTTATTTTGTTGATATATGAAAACAATAATAAACATATATACAAATAAAAATGATAAACGTGTGTGTGTGTGTGTGTGTGTGTGTGCGCATTATTGTTGTTATTATTATTATTATTAATATTATTATTATCATTATTATTATTATTATTACTATTATTATTATTATTATTATTATTATTATTATTATCATTATTATTATTATTATTATTATTATTATTATTATTACTATTATTATTATTATTATCATTGTGTGTGTGTGTGTGTGTGTGTGTGTGTGTGTGTGTGTGTGTGTGTGTGTGTGTGTGTGGAGTAGATATATTGGTGTAACTGTGTATGTGCTTATCTACAACGCTGCCGAGATCTAAGAATATCAGAATACAAATGATGTCAAAAAAAAAAAAAAAAAAAAACACGCATAGATCATAATAGTAGCAGCAGATGCGCCAGAAGTTTCCTGTGCTGTACCAGAAGTAACGTCAAGGAAAATATTTCTTGCGCTTAAAATTACGAAATTTGTAAAGGGCTGGAGAGGGTTTCAATTATACTGGGGAATTATTTGAGAAAGCAAGAGCGTATCTTTGCTAATTTATTTGTTCAGTACACACAATAGGAACATTTCCCTGAGTCGTGGAGCACTGCAGCTACTATTGCATTACCGCTACATACGAAAGGAGACTCCCATCTGTAAAATCAGACTGAAATCGCATAGTTTCAAAAAGTAGCAGACAAAAACAAAAAGATTCACACACACACACACACACACACACACACACACACACACACACACACACACACACACACACACACACAGTCATTATGAGAGGAGGGACGACACATTCGGCAAATATGAAAAATTATGGTGATGAGTGGTGATGCTTTGCAGGTTGGACGCGTCTTGATCTCACTTAAGATGCTGCGAGAGAGAGAGAGAGAGAGAGAGAGAGAGAGAGAGAGAGAGAGAGAGAGAGAGAGAGAGAGAGAGAGATCCTCCCCCCATCCTCTCTCCCTCTGTTTGCTCTGTTTATTCCAAGGATTGTCGCCTGCCTGGGCCGCGGGGACTTGTCCATCTGCTGCACTCGTCACCGGCTTACAGTAAACTCGTGCGCAGTAGGAATTATCCCACCTATCTGCGGCAATGTGACTTTGAGCTTTATGCACCTCGAGATAGATCAGATCTGTGCCGTTGATAGACAAATGGTGGTGGAGTACGATAATAATGGAACCTAATTTTTTACCGGGCGACACTTGTTCGTATGTAAAATTCAGTACCTCATCATTATATATTTACCCAGAGTTTTATGAGCATGTATTTTTCCTGATCAGATGTGCCAAATCTGCGTGAATTTGTATGTTTCTTCCTCACAGCGTCTGGTATTCGCGCGCTTGAAGCCTCGATGTGGATTGAACAATATCATGTTCCTGCGCCACTTAGGGATTCTAAACTGGCGCTGACCCGACTCGTTGTAGCTCTGAAAAATTTAGTAGTTATCGGGACTATCTTGCATTTTGAGGTGAGTTACGGCGCTGTAACTCGTACCCGCTTCTAATTTCGCGCTAATAAACAATGCAGGAATATTGTTTTTGTCACTGCATGGTCTTTTTTTCTGAGGCAACATTTACTTGTTTTAACTCAACAGACGAAGAGCTGAAGCGAACTTGCCCGGTCCTTATATAGGTTCCCTCGTGGCGAGAATAGACTTGCGGGGCGTCCCTTGTGAGGTGGTGTGTTGCTCTGGGCTTCGCTCTCCACTCGGCGGGAAGGGGAAGGTCCTGAGATGCAAGGCGGCTGATTTATAGTTTTCTGGTGAGAAGGAGAACAAGCAGGACTGTGAGACTGGCCGCCATTTTTTGCTAGTAGAATGTCTCAGAATATGAGGCTGGTGAGGATAAATGTGGCAGGCGAGACATTAGTTCAAAATATAATTCTGTTTTACCGTCGGCCTGATCATGCGGGTGCCGGCTGCAAATGGTCGTCGCGAAGGACAAGCGTTTGGGAATTAACCGAAGCACTTTTAACACACACGACGCCCGGCGCAGTGTATATTTAATCAACGTACAACACCGGCCTGTATCTCGGCTGCGGTGCCTCGTTCATTAGGCCGCATTAAGTGCTATTATGGAGTCCTCCAGGATGCCGGTTAATATGTCTCTACGATTTATGGGAGGGCGAGCGAGTTGGGTCTTGAAACTTATGTCCACGAGTCACGCACGATGCCCAAGCGCCGAAGTGCAAGGGATGAGAGGGATTAAGGGGATCAGTGGTGGGGAGGGGAAGGGTCCGCGCCTTAGCTTAGGTCAGATTTAGTGCTGGATGCCTCGGGGTTGACGTATTGGTTAAAGTGTTTTTGCTTGCTGGTTTAATGAAGTCTTTGCCCTACGGACCTGTTTATTATTTTTTGTCTGCATTAGTGTGTGTGTGTGTGTGTGTGTGTGTGTGTGTGTGTGTGTGTGTGTGTGTGTGTGTGTGTGTTTTCCTAGACGTGTTTAACTTGTTGCAATATACAGGATTTGAGTTAAGGTCGTGTTATCCTGTGTTCCTGTTCTTATTAGGCTTAGGTCTATTTGTGTGTGTCTGTGTATGTGAGTGTGTGTGTGTGTGTGTGTGTGTGTGTGTGTGTGTGTGTGTGTGTGTGTGTGTGTGTGTGTGTGTGTGTGTGTGTGTGTGTGTGTGTGTCTCTTTGGTCGTGTGTAGGCGGGAAGGTCTTACAGTGATGCTAGATGACCAAGCTTTTACCAGGCGACTCAAGCATCCTTACCATTGCCGCTCTCCTCACTGGACGGAGCTCAGGTGGTGCTTCTATAAAAAGACAGACCCCAGTGTACTGTTTCAGGCGCATTTTGTTACTCATCTGTGTTGTCCTTGTAAGCGCGTCATCAGCGGGGTATCACAATATCATGCTACTTGCTAACACATCTCTAGCACAGTGTTGAACATCTCAGGGGGTCATTAGTGCTTCATACCAGAGAGAGAGAGAGAGAGAGAGAGAGAGAGAGAGAGAGAGAGAGAGAGAGAGAGAGAGAGAGAGAGACAGAGAGAGAGAGAGAAAGAGAGAATGTGTAAGTGTGATGTGTGTGTGTGTGTGTGTGTGTGTGTGTGTGTGTGTGTGTGTGTGTGTGTGTGTGTGTGTGTGTGTGTGTGTGTGTGTGTGTGTGTGTGTGTGTGTGTGTGTGTGTGTGTGTGTGTGTGTATGTAAAGAATAAGGGTAAATATAATGGAGGGTGATGATGATGATGACGACGATAATAGCAACTATAATGATTAAGGTAATTTCTGGTTCTGGTAACGTGAACGGTCTGATGACGACCGGCCGCTGATGGATAACGATCTGTCCAGGACGGTGATGGAGGCTAAAGACGAGATAACACACTCCCCCTGCCACATATTTTCAAAATAATTCTTACAACAATCATGCGGCGCGAGGGGAATGAATCCTAGGAAATCTTAATATTTTTGGGAAAGAAAATCTAAAAGAATGCACACATAATATATCTTGTACATAATAGTTAAAATCCCCTTTGGCCGTCCGCCGCTGCTTAACACTTCATGGCTCTCTCATCAACGGAGGAATTCTCGTGGAAACAACAAATTCTGTTTACATAACTTCATATATAAATTTCAGCAGTAATAACTTTTGGGTTCAGCGTCATTTCGATGTGCGGTCTTCCCATTCGTGGCATAAGAAACAGATTCAATAAAGTTCCAGGCCTTAAAATAACGTGTGTTAATGGTCACCCGCTCAAATGGACTCACGAGGACACAAAGTTATTGCCTCCAGCGGTCGTACACCAGCCCCCATGGGTTCTTTAGGCCAGCTGTGTGCGGCACTGATTGGTCTCTTGTCCTGCTTCATTGGCTGAATGTTCAAATTTAATTCCCATTGAACTTAGTGACTTCGTATGATAACTCACTACCAACACACACACACACACATTTATATGTTTCCCACTTGAACACAATACCTTTGAGTATATCTTTAAATGCAATACCATACTAGAAAATATCCCTCTAGTATGTAGGCAAGTATCAATTTTTTTTTTTTTTTCGAGTAAATATACAGAAAGAGATGGTATATCATGGAATGTGAAGTAGCACTCCTCATGCAGCCATCATGAGGAATGTAAAAATTCCTTGGAGTATGAAACTCGCCCAGGGACGTGGCGCAGCAGCAGGTAAGACTGGTGGGACGTTCAGGTAGCAATGCTGAAGGAGACTTTACCTTCCAGAATAGAAATGGAGTCGTATGTCCCAGTAAAAGTCCACTTTTCGTCAAGGTTAATGTACCACAGTTCTGTGCAAAGCGTAAAGCTTGATCTTTTCCAAATTAACTTACCTTAAGAAGACATTCGCAGTTTCAAACGCTTTACTTAAGGTAATTTTCAAATGCAGACCCAAGTTGTTGATGCGTAATGTAGCCAGAAAACCTATAAAAACAGAAATAGTTTCTCTCTCTCTCTCTCTCTCTCTCTCTCTCTCTCTCTCTCTCTCTCTCTGTGTGTGTGTGTGTGTGTGTGTGTGTGTGTGTGTGTGCGGCAATCAAATTTTCCGCTTCCGTTTTCTATGGTGCAATGGTATCCATCAGCTGATCAGTCATCAACGCAGTATGTTTTATTCAGTGAAGTGTAAAGGTGTGTCGGCTTTCAGACTCACACTAATTCCTTCAAAACGTATTCAAGATGAGATTATATAGCATCGGAAAGGTGCAGCAACACACAGGAGTTTGCAGTGAGTATAACAGTCCTTGTGTGATGTACGTAAATATAACAAAACGTTATTTTGGAGGTACATTAGTTGGCGAGTGTTTGATGGCGGAGTAAACACGAGGTGAGCCACACTTGTGCTGTTGTGTTTGCTGGTGTGTTCTTGTCTTTACTGTTTAAATGTAACTCAATGCACTGAGGAAGGACTGAGCGTGGCCAAGCTGTTTGTACAATGCAGACAACAGGAAAAGCCGAGGCTGTGCACGCAGTATTGGAACTTGGCGATGAGCGGTTAAGGGGAAGAGAAAGCCACAATGGGACTGCTGAAACCTAATTATTTACAGTTTAAGAGAAAAGAACAATAGATGATTAATGTTAAGTAATGCAGGCGGGTCTTGTATCCTGCGCCTCACCCACTGTTGTCAGTCTTCCGAAGCTGCTGACTCATCAGTATCGAGTCGTTGCTTCGAAACAGTGTCCAATACATAATTGGTAGTGACTGATGCCGTCTGGTGATCATTACCTTTATGTTTGCAGAGAAAGGAAAGTTTTTTTTTTCTATTTTTATTTTATTTTTTTTTTATTTTTTCGCAAGCTTTTCTGAATCTGGAATACTGTCATATTTTAGGAGGAGGAAGTCCTTAGTGTTCTAGCTCCGTCGCCTTTACAGTAACGACGGGCAGGGAAAACGCAGCTTTCTCTCTCTCTCTCTCTCTCTCTCTCTCTCTCTCTCTCTCTCTCTCTCTCTCTCTCTCTCTCTCTCTTAATGGTCAAACTATTTTTATAATGCAGTAATGAATCGCATATTTTTTCCCAATTCTTGAATAATACCATGACTGCCTCTCGTTCACATCAGAATCATTATCACCAAGGTGCACAGCAACACGCAGCCTAACACTGACTCAACTCTTCCAAGTTGACTCGTGTTACAAAACTGGGGAGCAAGTAATTATTATAGGTTTGTCTGATTTTATTGTAAAATTTGTGTGTACATTTTAGTTCATCAAGGAAAGTTATCACTGTATCATGAGGTACGAGTTGAATCCTTCTGTGAGTCATAATGGTTCTCGTTCTTTGCTTGAGCTGTAAACAAGTTCTGATTGTTCGTTGCTTTCATTACTTGTTATTATATTAGTTTTCTTGTAAATTCCAGTCATTATATGAGTTTTCTCATAAATTTCAGTTGTTATGATGTTAGTCTTCTCATAAATTCCCATGATATTACCAGGATTTAGCAAAACAAGGAGAGCCAGTCCTTGAGGGATGAATCCATAAGGCATCAGTGAACCTGCCAATATATCACAGCAGACGCGGCTTGGACGCGAGCGACCTAGAGTGAATAACATAATATTAATTTGATTCTATATTGCTACTTCTTATACATGCGCTTATTTGATAATAGGATCATCTTTCACAGTGTTCATAGGCTCAGGCTTCGTCATCATTCGATACCAGAAACAGGTTTCAATGATGCCAATAAACCAGCGGGTGTGCATGACGAGTGTGGCAGACTCGCCTGTGTGGACGTGGATTTACGACGTCATCTGAAATTTAATACGAAAATTGCAATCGGACATATTTTATGATCAATTTCATTATCACAAATATTTCATGAATAATACAAGAAGGTAGAAATTCGGAGGAAAAATCTACTAACACCTGTGGCTTATAGAATTAACACAGGATTAACACAGCACACCCAACAACTCACCTGGGCCTTCACCTGCACATTTAAGGCAGCTGCTAATTTATGAACTAAAGCGGCGGCGAAACAGTAGGCTTATTGTACCAACTAATGACCCTGAGTAGGCCTAAAAGATAGCGGTTTGTTTTCACCGAATGTAATAATTCTCTCTCTCTCTCTCTCTCTCTCTCTCTCTCTCTCTCTCTCTCTCTCTCTCTCTCTCTCTCTCTCTCTCTCTCACCTGTCCTTTCTGTCTGTGCACCGAGTCCGTCCTAATCTTAAGAGAGGATCAAAGAGGATTGGGGACTGGAGACGATGATTAGGCGGCTTGTTTGTCCTGACGTAAACTCCCGGCTGGCCTGAGCGACGCCGGGGTGATTCACGCATGCAAAGCCGATCTCGCGTCCCCTGTCCGGCTGGCGGGGGAGGCGAGGTACGGCTTTGCTGGCGTAACGAAGGAATGTATAATATTTTACTGACAAATGGTATAAAGGAAACTGAGGAGAAATGGTGTGTGTGTGTGTGTGTGTGTGTGTGTGTGTGTGTGTGTGTCTGCAAATTTATATTCACGATCTCAAGTCACGGGGTGCAGTCATGGCTCGCAGGCGTGTGTGAGGGCAGAGGGACGGCGGCTCGGGGGGGCACCTGTGTTTTCGTGTCGCTCAGGTAACACGCAATACCCAGGTAAGGCAAGGAGCCGCCGGTCATGGCTGCCGCTTGTCGTACCTCTGGCATGTTAGGGGCAACTGTCATGTACTCTGCTGAAATCCGATTACTATCATCAGCGCCTGAAACGACCGCTTACCTCCATTAATTTCCCGTGATGCCCCCGTGAGAATGTGCAGCGTGCATAAGAAGCTGCACCGCTGATTTCATTTTACTATCGTACCCATGAGTGAGTGAGGCAGAATAGCAGCATTTTTAGAGAGAGAGAGAGAGAGAGAGAGAGAGAGAGAGAGAGAGAGGAGAGAGAGAGAGAGAGAGAGAGAGAGAGAGAGAGAGAGAGAGAGAGAATGTGTCAGGCGGAGGGGGCGGCGCGGAGGGCTGCGAGGTTCCCCGGCCCACTCAGGCATCGCTGTTTACATCTTGCCAGAAACAATTGCACATCGGCGTCCCGCAGTTCACTTCCATTTACCGGGATTATTTATTTCCTCTGCGCCGCCGAGAACTCAAATAAAAACGTATTCAGTCCGGCGCGGGTGATCCCTCAGCGCTGTTATTTAGAGGACAGCGTGCGGACCCACCCTTGTGGGGGGGCAAGGCTGGCTGTCCAGACCGCACTCCTCACCCCAGCACCGTGTTGCCGCGCCAGGCCGCGTCCCCAAGGAGCTGATGTGTCTGTTGCCATCTTCCAGGACGGAGAGACAATCCTTGTTGCTGTCCGGGGACGTCAGGGTGGTGGTGGACGCCACATAGCGTCCTGGCTGCCTAACTGTTGTATCACGTGAACATGGCATTAATCTACCTCGGCTAGGGGAAAGACCACCTGGCCACGCAAGTGTTTTCACCATAAAACAAAATCTTCTGGACATCCCATGCTAGCTCTCTCTCTCTCTCTCTCTCTCTCTCTCTCTCTCTCTCTCTCTCTCTCTCTCTCTCTCTCTCTCTCTCTCTCTCTCTCTCTCTCTCTCTCTCTCTCTCTTAGTGCCGCCACTTCGCGCTCACCTCCATCTGCCACAAGCACAACACAGACAGAAAAAATAAAACCACTAAAACTGAAGCGTTATGACGCCCATTACTTCACCACACTAACATGAAGATACACTGCTAGAAAGAATACAAAACATTTATTGGGGGATTGCAGATTTCTTATTAAAGCAAGAAAAAAGCCTTTAGGGAGTGAGCCGATACACTGGTTTTCGTGCTGCTCGCCGGTGCTGCCCCGGCCACTGCGGGGTTGCCCACGTGAAAAATTACCTTCACACATCTGTGTGTGTGTGTGTGTGTGTGTGTGTGTGTGTGTGTGTGTGTGTGTGTGTGTGTGTGTGTGTGTGTGTGTGTGTGTGTGTGTGTGTGTGTGTGTGTTTTGGGTGATTAACACTATAACACACACTCTTTAGTCATGTCATCCTCACCTCGGTCTCAGAGCTCGAGGTGGGGCGAGAAAAGCATCTGGCTCTTCGAAATGTATTCGTAAACAAAAATATGGGATTCCGCATAGTTGTGCGAGTGTTCCCGCCCGCGGCAGAACCCCACGTCTCCGTGCCCGGCGGGGCTCCACACAACATGCCTACTTTTAATCGCCTGATAGGAGAGGCATTGGTACTCGTGGCGCATGGTACGCTCTTTGTGTTCACACACTTGCTGTATTCAAATTAAGGATTATCATGTAAAAATTCTGCCTGGGTCGGTACAACCATTATAGAGGCGTTGCCAGCCTATCAATAAAGGAGTTGAGCCGAGGAACTTGGCCACTACCTTCCACCCTTTCGCTTCATTGCCCTGCTTTGCTCCTCCACACAAAAACGTACTCGTACATTTCCTTGGTTCGTACGCGATGTTATCATCCATAACTTTCGTCTGTGATTATCATAAATGCTTTCATGTTCAAGTAGTGAGTTCTGTCGGCCACAAGGGAGAGTCGTCTGGAGCCTCGTAAGAAGTGAACAAACCTGGGATATTTTATGTAAATTATACTGTAAAACTTATCAAGTCATTGCAATGTAATCACTATCGCTTTCTCAAATAAATTTTGAAATATATTCATCCAAAATATATTTCGTACAAGATATTCGTCCATTTTCGTAAACTTGGGAAAGATTCCACAGTCAGAGCTATTCAACGGGCTCATAAAGTCTTCTAATAGTATCTAATGCTGCGAGAATTCCACAACATAAAGCGGCACAGTTGTGTTTAGAACACTGACTTGTGGTGCACTACTGGTGTTCTTTTTTAAATTATGTGTAAGGATACACCCTAAAATTGTTCCTAGGTATTGGGGTAAGGAAATTAATTACTTAAATGAAGGAAAATTTTCCTCTCTATACCGGAAGAGAGAGAGAGAGAGAGAGAGAGAGAGAGAGAGAGA
>NC_087154.1:27512026-27529526 GCF_035594125.1 Scylla paramamosain
GCACCTCACCTGTCCTCGGCCCCCCTCGTTACCTTGCCAGACCCTAGGTGAGGCCCGCTTGTTGTAGGTGAGGTGGCGTGTTGCTGTAGCCGATCCTTTGGTGTGTACTGTTAGGCCAGCGTTGTGTAGGTGGTGGATTCCTGCGTGTTTTCTAGTTAGCTTTGCGTATTATAGGTTATATATTCCTGATTTGTGTATGTACTAGCATGTGTGGTGGTGTGTTTGTTCGTATCTGTGAAATACCTTGTTTGTCTTTTCGTTAGGGGAGAGTATTTGTGGTTCTATTCTTCAGATTTACAATATTTTCTGTCAAGGAATTCCTTTGTCTGTGTTCGATATATTCATGAAGGCATTGTCTTTCTCAAAATGGCGTACGTTCCATAAGAGTGTGTGTGCATTACGTTTTCTTTGATCCCACGTCTCGAAAAAAAAGCCTCGGTTCATTTTACCTGTTTTATCCTGATCCATCATTAATGAGTTATTCCGGACTTTCCACTCCTCGGCATTCATCACTATTGTCACACGTACTCAGCACCCCGTCCTCACCTACCAGTGCGATTATGCTGATGAATCCATCCCGAATTTGTCTGTCCCATTAGTCAGGTGACCCTTTGAGCAGTTATGACATGACTCAGGGAGAGGCTATGAAGACCTTACCTTTTGATCCCTCCGTGCTTATAAACTTCCCACTTCTTTGACACCACTCAACTGACATCCTCTACATCGAGCATGCTTGGGTTTTCTTTCTCTTACAATCTTATCTTGAATTTTCATATCTCATGCTAAATCTGTCTCCATGAAGTGGTGTGTTCTGTGTCGCCTCCATCAGTCCTCGCGCCATCTCAAATGTTCCCTCAGTATAAGGGCCTTGTCCATCCCTGTATGGAGCACGCCCCTCATATGTCATGCAGGTGAGGGGCGGGTGTTCTGCTATCATGGAACATCTAAACAGGGAGGAGTCAAATGTTCGTCTCATCAACTCCCTTTCTTCAAGTGACGGTCTTCAGTCTGCCAGTCCATTGTAATGCCTCGTCTTTGCTGTCTACCATCGTGACCTTCATTTCTATGGTTTTCCTGAACCTGCGGACTGCATTCTTGCCTGCTTTACATAATACTCCACACTACTTACGTATTTTCAGGCCGCCTTCTTAAAGTAAGAGTTAAACAATATCTTTTTCACCTCTCAATGGTAAACTTTAGAATACTCTACCTTACTACGTTTTTGCGCCATAGTAAGACTGAAATTCTTTTTAAAGGTGAAAATCTCGATGCCTTAGAAACCAAATTGGTCACGCCCTTTTTAGAACTAACAGTGTTTCGAGAGCAACCTTTTTTTTTTTCAGTAGCTTTTGTCCATCCTCCTTTTCGTGTAAAAATGAATAAATAAATAAATGAATAAATAAACAGAAACTATAAAGAAAAAAATGGTTTGAAGTTTTGCCGAATCACTTTCCATGAAGTTAGGTGTTCTGAATAATTGTCTCCCAATTCTTCTTCGCCTCTCAGCTACTGACCGAGGCGCACAGCTGCTCTGACCAGTTCATCCTTATGGGGAATACGCCTCTCATGTGTGAGGAGCGTCACTCATACAGCTCGTCTAAACAGAGCTCAATCAGAGGCTGTTTATCTCATCACCTCCTTCATTGGTGAAATATTAAAGATGTACAAGAATAGTTTACATTTACTCAGCAAGATTGCCGGGGATGAGGGGATAAATTAAGAAAGGTGATGGTTTGCGCCTGCCGTGCCATGGTGGTATTGAGAAAGAGAGAGAGAGAGAGAGAGAGAGAGAGAGAGAGAGAGAGAGAGAGAGAGAGAGAGAGAGAGAGAGAGAGAGGAGTTGAGGCTTACCAGACCCTCTTTCACTGCATCCAAAGTTGCTGAAGACATTGCTTTCATTCATTTGTTCTCTGGAAGGCTCATTGGGGGCGAGGCGTGTTTCATGTTTGCTCTCGCATGAAAGTCAAACTCCTTTTCTCCTGTATTTTTTTTTCCATGTTATGATTTATAATGATTATTTTATATAGGAGGGACACCGGCCTGGGGCAACATAAATCTAATAAAAAAGTCCACTGAGCTGATGGTAATTATATAATGGTGATGATCATGATGGTGAGGCTAATGACGATAATAGTGGTAGGTAAAGATAGGTAATAGTAATTATTATGATGATTGTGATAATGATGATGATAGTAATAATAATAATAATAATAATGATAATAATAATAATAATAATAATAACAATAATAATAATAATATTTTTCATATATCCCACCCGTCTACCATAACTCGTATTGTAGATCATCATTCACACACACACACACACACACACACACACACACACACAGGAGAACATTATCTTATTAGTCTTCCGCTCCTGCAGAACCATCCACAAATAGGAGGGCAGCACCACTGGCCTCCCATGCCTGCCAAGTTGCAAGACCACAGCTCCTTGACTCAGCTCTGTACCCATTCCCTTTCTCCATGCTGGGTGAACAGGAGCCGTGGCAAGAAAGGAGACAGACCCAAATTGTCTCGAGCCTACCAGGTATTCGAATCTAGGACCCTTGTGTAGTGGCCTGAGTAGTAGTAGTAGTAGTAGTAGTAGTAGTAGTAGTAGTAGTAATAGTAGTAGTATTGTCACCACACTCTTTACTACCCACTTCGATGATATTTCAAAGACTGTCTATTTTCCGGAACTAATTATTCATATACACAAGTCTTTGAACAATTCTTTACCACCATCACCACTCAGCCATTTGTTTCATAAGTTTATCATTGTCAGAAAACACATTCATAAAGCTACTCAATTCTCCTGGCATATCATTTGCATATATCAGAACCATGATCGGAACTGTGTGTGTTTGTGCGATTGTGCGTGCGGCTGTGTGTGTGTGTGTGTGTGTGTGTGTGTGTGTGTGTGTGTGTGTGTGTGTATATACTCATACGTGGAGATGCTTAGAGGGCATAGGGACGATGGCGAAAGGAGGAACAGCAGCAGCAGCAGCAGGAGAGGGAGGCAAGCAGACATTTCCTCGGGCAGTGCAGGAGAAAGAAAAACGAGTCCATGAGGCCGACTAATGACCCCAGATTGGCTGTTTTATTAATAAGTTACTACAGTCAATTGAAGCTTCGGTAAAGTCGCTGAGTGGAGCCCCTTATTACGTCCGTCCCGCCCCGCCCCGCCGCGTCCCGCCCCGCTCCGTTACACCCAGCACAGCCACCCAGCTACTGGAACTACAAGCAGTACAAAATGAGTCTTTGCGGTCGACAAGAAAACACTTTGTCACCGTCGAGCCTCACTGAGCGTCTGGCCCGGAGTACGAGAGGACAGTGCCGCTGGTCCTGTGCTGCTGCGAGGGAGGAATGTTAGGGAGGGTGTATTGTGCTCTTAGTAGTATAACTTACATTCATTTGACATCTTATTTTACTCTTTCTGACCTCTTTTTACGATTTCCGTTGCGTGTATTTTTGACATGTTAATCCACTTCTCCTCCTCCTCCTCCTCCTTCTCCTCCTCCTCCTCTCCTTCCATCAGTGTCCCCTCCTTCACGTGCTGCACCTGCCTCACCTCTTCCTCTCTTCGCCAGGTGTGTCCAGGGGCGCGGCGCTGACGTCATCACTCTCAAGTAAGTGACCCATGTAATTACTCCTTTGTGTCTGTGTCAAGCTGCTCTGAAATGTGTGTATCTCATCAAATGTACGTGTATACGATGGAGGCGTATAGATTTTGAAATTAGCATTTTCTCTCTTTTTACTTTCTTGTCTCACTCTCTCTCGGTCGAGTTGGAGGAACTGTGATGTTTTGGACGAAGGAAATGGGAAGAGTTGCATTGCCGGGAGACAGAACTGCAGAAACTACCCATGATAATAACAATCAGATGTAAGAAACAGAATGAATAGCATCCCACCACGGCAGAGTGCGGTGGTGCGGAGGCTGCGGGTGTGGTAATGACACCACATTTGCTGTTGGTGTGTGGCGCCGCCGGGGACGCCGCCCTGCAGGGCTGGAGTGACCTGGTCTGCAGGCATATATGAGCATAGCTATACTTATTCAATTTCGTGGCTCAGTGTTATTATCTTTCTTATTTTAAGCCTCAGTACCTTTGCCAATTTACACGGGATGGAAAATGAAGCGAGGAATTAAGAAGGAAATAATATGCCCTTTTTTAACATTTTAGAAAATATTTTCATCTTGTGGAGGAAACTGAGCCGCTTGTTTAAAAATGAAAAGTGGTAAATCAAATAATGTCCCAGGTTTCACGTATCGAGGGCTAACCTTAAGATATAAAAGATAGTCGTGTGTGTGTGTGTGTGTGTGTGTGTGTGTGTGTGTGTGTGTGTGTGTGTGTGTGTGTGTGTGTGTGTGCTCGTATATAATGTAAAGGGAAAAATAATTGAGCAGAATCAAGGCGAGGCATCACTAATCGTTCATTTTAAAGTTGTTCCATTGGTACGAAATGTAATTTCCTTCGGCCATTATTTTTAAGGAAGTAATGCCTTCTGACCGCAATGTTAATTCACCTTTACCCTCCCTCTCCTTCCCCTTCTTCCTCCTCTTCCCTCTCTCTCACTAATGGCGCCCTCCTCCCTCTCACCCTAACCCCCCACACACTTCCAAAGAGGCTCCTCCCCGCGGCGCCCTTCTTGATGTCTCTATCTTTCATCGCAGTCCGTCATTTTGTCTAATTCCTCGCAATTGTAAATCTTTTTTTTGTAATATTCTGCATTAAACCTCCTCCCAGCCCCGCCTGCCCTCACATCCACCTCGGCACAGTCTCGCCCGCACGCATGAAGGCAGCATAAAAGTACGATTCACTCACCGGAAAAGACGAGACACTACGAACCTTGTTCAATCCCGTAAATCACAAATAAGGGAAGACAAATAAGTAAATACTGACAGAGCCTGGCTTTTCTCACCTAACCTCACCCCAATCTTACTTTTCACCCTGTCAGATCTTTCGCCGCCCTCACCCCCTCAACCTTTTACCGCACCCCATGTGTTATCCCTCATGTTCACTCCTCTCACCCTCTCCCTCTCCCTCGCCCTCTCCCTCACCATCACCGCGATCTGCCTGCACATTCTTTTACCTGCACCGATGATCAGCTGTTGGTCCCCCGAGCGTGAGAACTCCCCCAAATGACCTCGCGCCCCCCAGCTCTCGTTCCGGCTGACCCGCGGGTCGTGTGTCCAGGGGAGGCGGGGAGTGGGGGGCGTGCAGCTCCCCGCCTTCCTTCACGCTTTTATCTTCTTCACCAGATCCCTCGTTCTCTTCCTTCCTCCGTTCCTCTTCTCCTCCGTCCGTTCCTCCCATTTTTTTTTTTTTTTACTTCCCTCCACTCTCTTTCCTCACCTCCTTCCCTCTCTCTCTCTCTCTCTCTCTCTCTCTCTCTCTCTCTCTCTCTCTCTCTCTCTCTCTCTCTCTCTCTCTCTCTCTCTCTCTCTCTCTCTCTCTCTCTCTCTCCCTCCCTCCCTTCGTCTAATATGCTGAGATAGTATATAAATATTTCTTGCTCCCTGCCTGGCCTCACATTCTCTCTCTCTCTCTCTCTCTCTCTCTCTCTCTCTCTCTCTCTCTCTCTCTCTCTCTCTCTCTCTCTCTCTCTCTCTCTCTCTCTCTCTCTCTCTCTTCTCATGACCATCTTAATTTCTTAATCGCACTCGGCGTCATGTCGTGCCTGTTTGCCCAAGGTGACGTAGCTCTGGGTAATTAATCTCAGCGCGACGTGGGAAGGCACACCAACACCCGCCAAGCCCTGCCAAGCCCCGCCTCGCTGCCCCCAGAAGCGTCCTAGCCAAGCCTCCCCCGACAGAGTGAAGGTGGCCGCCGTCACTCGCCTTGGAACGCAGCATAGTTCATTCCGCGGCATGTTTATCTTTTCAAGGGAGAGGCAAAGTATTAGAGGTTGTGGATGTGTTGTGTGTTTATACTAACCAGAAGCTTTATGGCGATTCCCGAAAGGTGATATTGAGAGCGAGTATCACGATGGATAGGTGTGATAACGACCCCTTTCCCGCCCGTCCCTCCGCCTCCTCCTCCGCCTCCCCGTCCGTCATTACCGCTGGAAACAAGGGACGAGCGACCCCAGAGTTGACGGAGTGAGGGACGAGCCGTGGCGGGGTGGTGGCCGGTCCAGCGTCGTGACCCAGTGCTGTCATCACCATCACCATCACCATCATCATTATCGTCATCTATAACTTGCCTCCTAATCAGCCTTAATTGTTATCGGCGAGAATGATCAGCGCGGCGGCCACCACTGTTCACTCGTCTCGGCGTCCCTGGATTTTTGTTATTATTAATCGGCGCAGCCTGTATTGGTCTCGGCCTGAGATGTTCTAATCCTCTGATCATCGTCATTACCTCCCCCTCTCTCTCCCTCCTGTTCCCCCTCCCTTCCCCGAGGCGAGACGGAGCGTGTCAGGTATAATTTTGGGCTGATATCGTGGCTAAATATTTTCAGCCATTTTTATATATAGCAGGTTGTCTGGTTTGTCCTTTTTTGTTTCCTGCGATATTTGAGAGCTTCGGGACACTTTTGGTGGGCACGGCTGAGTTCCAGGAGGATACACGGTGTTCCAGGCTTTTTCCCGCTGCAAGACAGTTTTGGCAGCGACAGGCGTATTCCATGGCGTACAAGGCTCCTCTGACGGTGTTGCAGCCTTTCAGGGACGAGGAGGCCAAGTGTAGGTCTCCGTGCCCCCTGCTTCTTTCGTCCCCCATCATCCCTCGTTTCCATCACCCCTCGTTCTATCATCCCTCTTCACATCACCCCTCATCCCATCACTTGCAGTCTTCATCATCTCCCCTATCTCTCGTCTCTTATCACCCCATCATACCATCATCCCTCGTTCCCATCATCTCTATATCCCATCATCCCTCGTCCCCATTTTCTCATCGCCCCTCTTCCCCATCACCTCTTATATTACCCCATAATCCCTCGTCCCTCCCCATCACACCATCATCCCTCATCTCTTTTTCCTATCACTCTTCGTCTCCTTTTTCCCATCACCCCTCGTCCCATCCCACCATCCCTCTTCCTCATCGTCTTTTGTTTTACCTCATAATCCCTCGGCTCTCGTCCCCCATTACCCCTTCACCCCATCATCCCTCGTCTTACGAGCCGCCATGCCCATCACCCCCCTCTTCATCCCCCTTCCTCACCCCCATCCCATCGCCACCACAGGCCATGCGATAGTTAGTCGAGCTTAACGAAAAATGTAAATAATATTGACGTGAGGCGGAATATTGGCAAAGAATGCGGCCCGCTCCCCTCCCTTCCTCCCTTCCTCCCCATCCCTCGCAACCCTTCTTCCCCTTCCTCCCCTTCCCCCGGCGCCTTCCCCTGGAGTCGCGGGTGGTCTGGTCCGAACTCGTGAGATGCCGGCTAGTCGTATTTTTATGCATCTCTGGAAACTTATCTTTCTCTATTATTATTCCTCATTCCAGGATATTACTATCATTCGTCCAGTATCCTCAGCCTTGTCCTCAGCCTCTCCTTGTGTTGTTCCCTGCGTCTGCTGCGTCTCGGCTTCATGCACGCTTCGCTTCCTCCTCGCCTACCGCTGCTGTACTAATGGCGGTCACTCATTATGTTTTATATTTATATATGTTGCGTTATTTTGTGTTTATTTCCATTTATTTTTTATGTATCTCTGAGAAGTGTGAATCTATCGTAGGTTTGGCACCGTCACACACACTCACACACACACACACACACACACACACACACACACACACACACACACACACACACACACACACACACACACACACACACACACACACACACACACTGACATTCGAATTAATAAAAAGATTCGTACACAGAACATTTTCATCCCGCAAGAAAAGAAAAAAATTGGCAGAACCTTAATGAGAGAAAAGCGCTCAAGGGAGGATCTGGAGCGGCCGTGTCCTGCGTGCCCGAGGGGGCGGTGGTGGTGGTGGTGGTGGTGGTGAAGTGGAGCATAGGAGGGAAGGATGGTGGGCGAGGGGTCGGGGCGGGGAGGGACTGGGCGGGACGGGGATGGTCGGGGCCTTAGGGGTTGTCTTGAGGCAGCGCACGTGACGCCTTGATTAGCTGTGTTGTTGATGTTGTTGTTGTTGTTGTTGTTGTTGTTGTTGTTGTTGTTGTTGTTTGTTGTTAGTGCTGTTAGTTATGGTGGTGGTGGTGATGGTGCCAAACATTTTAAGCAGTATATACTTAACCATCATCACTGTCATCCTTATCTTTGTCATCATCATTATTGTCATAATAATAACAATAATTATAATAATAATAATAATAATAATAATAATAATAATAATAATAATAATAATAATAATAATAATCATCATCATCATCATTAATATCTTTGCTGTCTTCGTTATCGTCACCACCATCATTTTCGTTATCGTCATCACCATCATTGTCGTTATCGTCATCACCATCATCGTCGTTATCGTCATCACCAGTACCATCATTCTCATCACCACCATCACCACTATCACCGTCGCGGCAGAGCTCCTCCCTAAGACAAGGAGCCTCGTCAGCGGGGCACAAAGCTCGGCACACCAGCGCGCCGCAGGGCTCTTCCTCCCTGCCTCCGCTGACGGTCGTGGGTATGAAAAGAGTGGGTTGCGTCTCGTCATACCCAAGGCGGGGCGGCGAGTTTGGAGGTCAAGGGAGTGGGTGGGCGGGCGGACGGCTAAAAGGAGTTAGGGTGTGGTGGAGGATGTGTGGGTGTGTGAGTGTGTGGGTGGGGTAGGGAGGATGGCGACTCTGAGAAAGAAGGACAGCAGTCTGGTGCAGTGAGGGGACGAAGGGAAGTACATCATACCGTGGGGGTGAGATACGGTGCGGGGGTAATGTAGTGTATGTGGTCGAGGGTCATGTGACGTAGGTGACGGGTCAAAGCGGGTCAAGAGGTTCCTAGATGGCTTATCTCTCTTTTTCTACGTCTCCTCCCCCCCCCGGCTCTTAGAATGGCGGAGAATTCTGATACCCATGTGAGGCAGTGTGGCATGACGAGACGCGGCACACACACACACACACACACACACACACACACACACACACACACACACACACACACACACACACACACACACACACACACACACACACACTACTACTACTACTACTACTACTACTACTACCACCACCCCTCCCTCATTCCCATGTGTGTGTGTGTGTGTGTGTGTGTGTGTGTGTGTGTAACCCCATGCCCTAGACAGCGACGACAACCGCCACTTCACAATTAATGGGCCGCAACACGCGAGGCGGACAGACCATACAGCGTAACCTTCACTCCCCGTTCCCGCCAAATACGGAGTGCGGAAGGCAAAGGTCAGGGTCTGAGAGAGCATGTCAACTGACCTTGCTCTTGACCGGTCTTGCCCTGAGTGTACTCCTGCTCGCCTCTCCTTCACCTGATAAGCCGGAGATTCCCCCACAGCTTCCCCCGGCATCCCCAAGCCAGCCCGTAACCAAGGACCCCTCATTGTCCCCGTCAGGATGGGAATTACCGTCTCTGACCTCCTGTGTTTAATGCCCCTGATGAAAAGTGGGAGGTCGCTGCTGGACTCAGACGGCAATTACACCGGAGACTACAGACATTTCGGCAATTTCTTCATCAGCCTCCGGATCATCGACTACCCACACTTCATTATCTGGAGGGGAAAAACGAGACAGAACGCACAGGAACCTATAATATCAGTGATGAAGAAGGGAGTCCGGGTGGGCTGCACTGCCTGCGAGGTGGTGCGTGGAGAGAGCGAGCGAGCAAGCAAGCGAACAGGCAGGTGTGGCTACATGGGTGTGGTGGCGAGGTGTGGCGCGGAGGTGTGGCCTGGGGTGTGACTGCATTGATGGGGTGGCGATGTGGTGTGGGCGAGAGGCGGCAGTGACGACATGGTTTTTCAGGTGCATTGTGGGACTCGTATAGGTGTGACTGTACAGGTGTGGCGGCACAAAACACCACCTGCACGAAATTGTGCTCACGACTCGCCAAGAGCAAGAAAAACAAGATAAAATCAAGAAGACAAAAAGAAAAAAACATTAATCAAAAGGTAAAGAACAAAATAGGTATACATTTATATTCTTTTTGGCTGTCCCATTAATTCTTCACTTTATGCCAGACCTAAGCGGACATCAGCGGGTGTCGGCGGGGCATTTCGGGTTCCCTCAGTCGGGTTACGACACACCGCACTCACCGCACTTGTACGTAGGTGGCCGTGGTGAAGGTGATGGTGATGATGATGGTGGTGGTGGTGGTGGTGGTGGTGGTGGTGGTGATGGTGGTAAGGGGAGTCGTGTTGAGGATAATGTGTTGGGAACTTTTAGTCATATTCTCATGTTCGGAGAATATTAAACTGAAGAAGAAAAATAAATTGAGAAATGTTGAGTCAGTAAAATGATTGCTTTCAGCGAATAAAAAATACGCCGAGGAAAATTAAGGTTACGGCAATGTGTAGGTGAAGGAAACTCCAAAGTCAAGAAGGCACGGTCGAGGGAAATTTACTGCCCTGGTGAAGTCATGGCGGCGAAATTTTTCAGCTTTTCGCAAAATGTGGTCAGTGAAAATTTTCAGTAAAACCTGCAAGCAGTACATGGACGCGGCGAGGGGCGGCCATTACTGTGACCCGCTGCTCACTGGCACCTCACTCTGCCTTCCCTCGGCAAACATAAACCACCCGCTTGTATTTCTATGAATACATTAAAGCATCAAGTTCGCTAAAGACTTAATAAAAGAAAACCGATAAGAAAAAATCGTTTTACCTTCATCGCATCCACAAAGAAAAAAACTTGGTGTGAGGTGACCCGGTGCAGCGCCGAGGCGGAGGGCACGACCCTGAGACACGGCAGGAATTGGTTTTCACCGTCGTTACTTGTAGTTAAGATACGTCGATCCGAACTACTGAATCGTGATAGCGAGATGCGTGCGAGGCGCTGCGTTGTTTCTCACCGGTGTTTGGTGCTCGCCGCCTTGGTCGTCTTGCGGGACGCAGCCAGGGGCTAACACTCCCTCGGCTCACCCGGGCGCGGATGGAAATCAGAGTAAAAATTGGGATGTGTTTTCTGAAGGTCGGGCGTCATTTCCCGATAAACCGACCCGAGTATTAAGGCTGTGCCTCGCTCCGCCGGCCAGGAACCAACCCGCGTGCCTTATTACTCTTGTGTGTAATTAGTGCCGAATTTGCTGAGCTGAAACTTCACCTTTACCTTTTTTTTTATTGCATTCAGCCTTTGGCTTAGATGTCTTCATCTTCGAACGAATTGGGATTGGTAATAAGAGAGACTAGGAGGGGAAGCATGATTACAGCTTTTTTTTTTTTAGTTTGATTTCTTTTTTTTTGGGGGGGGTTCGATTTTCTCTCTCTCTCTCTCTCTCTCTCTCTCTCTCTCTCTCTCTCTCTCTCTCTCTCTCTCTCTCTCTCTCTCTCTCTCTCTCTCTCTCTCTCTCTCTCTCTCTCTCTCTCTCTCTCTCTCTCTCTCTCTCTCTCTCTCTCTCTCTCTCTCTCTCTCTCTCTCTCTCTCTCTCTCTCTCTCTCTCTCTCTCTCGTTACTTATATATTTTAAGTGCAAAGGTAAGAACAGGAAGCCACGAAAAGTGTTGATTGACTCTGCCCCGCCCACGCGCCCTTCCCATTGATCGTTACTGCCTGGCTTCTACGAGGCGTCTTTGCAGCAGTGGCAGAACACGAGGTGGTGGACTGGGCGGCAGGAGGAAGGAGAGGAGGCATATTTGAAGATCAAGGATATGCTGGTGTGGAATGGAAGGTGGCTGAGGGAGAGGGTAAGAGGTGCTGGCAGGAAAGCAGGGAAGGTAGTACAGGCCGGGGCTCAAAGGATAGAGGGTTGGAATTTATAAGACTGCGTGGCGCCTTCAGCTGGTATTTGGTGCAGTGAAGCAAGACACCTCGGGGTTAGCTTATCAGAGAACAGTGACATACGCACACACGTTTAAAACACACACACACACACACACACACACACACACACACACACACACACACACATACACACACACACATACACACACACACACATTGCCATAGAATTTCTGTTTCGATTAGTCTTTTTTTTTTCTGTGTGGTTTCGTGTGTGTTCCTTTGTGTTGCAGTAAAGGAAGAAAAATAAGTCTTAAAAGCAGTTTGCACGCGACTCAAGTTTTACACACGATGCTTTACTCCTTCCCGATAATTGCAGGCGCTTCGAGAATTACGATGAGATATTGAGTGAGGAAGAGAGAGAGAGAGAGAGAGAGAGAGAGAGAGAGAGAGAGAGAGAGAGAGAGAGAGAGAGAGAGAGAGAGAGAGAGAGAGAGATCATTTCAAATTTTCCTTGCAATATTTCCTGTCTAACCTCCTCTTCTCTCCATAGCTTTTTTTGCTTCCCATACTCTCCAAGGTTTCTATCACTCAGCCTTTTCTATAACTGCAATCTGTCTTTCTAGCCATATGTCTTAATCTCTATATTTTCTAGATTTTTTTTAATCATTCTACAATCCAATATTTTTTTCAAGTTTGTTTCGCTTTCTTATCTATATTGGTTTTCTCCTGTTTATTCAAGATTATAGCAATATTGGTCTCTATAGAGCTCTCTACGCACTGTAACGTAATTCATGCTCTACTAATCTGGCATTTTAACCTTGTATATCCACATGTCATGTTAAAGGTACAGTCATAGTTAGTAGTCGAGCAATGCATCACAACTAACATCGACTTTATTTAGTGTTTTCCATCGATATTAAAGCCTTTGGTCGGTTAATAATCAACCAATTTTAAGGCTGTAAGATCGGAGGCCTAAAGACAGAAGAAAATCGCAAAGCACTGTGGAAGTAAGTGCAAGTTACTAGACTAGTTGCCATGACTGTTTGCTCTGTTTTAGCATCTGTTTTCCAAGCTTTCTGGATGGGAGTCCCTCTATGCTTTATGAGATTCCTCCAGTCATATGTATATGGCTGTACCTGTATGATTTGCTTATCCTTATTTCGTTTTAATTTTTATTTGATGGAAGTTGATAGTATTCATCACTTCTTTTTTTTTTCCTTCAGTGTTTCACTATTTCTCCTTCAATCAACAGCAACTTTTCAGACACATATTTTCATATCAAACACGTAAATATTTCCTTGTTCACTCCAAAGAAAAGACAGAATTAATCGCTTATCCTTTCTCTTATCTCCTTTGTCTCCTTTTGTCTCTTTTCACACCAGTATAAAGTATTAGCTTCGATGCAACTCGCCTTCCGTTCTGTCTTAAAGATTCTGAGTAGTGAGGCCACGGACAGCTTCTAATAAGTTCTCTCTAGTTTGCAATATCAAGAATGTTACCAGCGAACCTTACATTGTTTCTTCCTGCAACATTCTTGTTATAGTTTCAAAATCTTCTTTCAAAGCATGATGTGTACATCATTGTACGAGTTTAGTATGTCAGTCTATCTGTTTATCTGTTTGTATTCATTGATCTATCTGTCTACTTCTATATCTATCTGTCTATCTATCTGTCTACCAGTCTACCTAATTTGTCTTATCATGTTCGCTGATAATTCTTGTGTCGTTTGTTTTAAAGCAGAAAAGGGTTATGATGTGTTCATTAAATTAATGTTCACGAAATGTGTTCAGAATTATTCCCTGCTGCTCTGAGTGTAAGGCTTTCTCACAGTCTTAAAAAGAAGAGAGATGATTTTAACACACGTTGCGGTTTGCCAATCAGCTTGTTTATTGCGTGTAGATGATCCATAGTTGATTATCTCCTTGTAAGTCCTGACTGCGTTCGTGGTTTTCTTTCGTCCTTACTTTTATTTTTTTTTTCCTTCGCTTAAAGATCTGGTTAATGTTAGTGAGGAGCTTGGGAAAAGTTTGTATAAATTGGATAATAAGCTAATGAATGATAATTATTAACTTCATTTTGGTCTCCCTCTCTATGCCTTTATATATATATATATATATATATATATATATATATATATATATATATATATATATATATATATATATATATATATATATATATATATATATATATATATATATATTATGATTAGTTGCAATTCTTTGCACATCAAGCTATTCTTGCCGGGACGTTTATTTAACCGCCAAAATATATTTCAGCTGGAGTATAATCTTGCTTTGCCACGATGAGCTTCATAGTTTTTTTTTCTTAATTTTGTGTTTTATCTCCTTGAAGCAGATAATTAAGTTATAAAGTATCATGGCTCAGTCGATTTCAGTAATTATAATAATAGTCCATCCATCCATCATCCAAACCTGCTTCCTGCACTGAGCAGGGAACGTAAATGAAGGAAAACCACAACCAAGAGCTGACCACTCCGAGGGTACCAGCAGACTGAGGCCACAATGAATGTTACCATAACAAACTCAGCTGACAAGAATGGTTCATGACAAGGCAGACCCGCGCCAGCCCTTGGCCCGGCGGTGGATCCTTAACGAAATTTCTCTCTGAATAAGCCACTACTCATCATAATATTCAGAGCCGCCTTGAAGGAGCGACACACTCATGGACTCGCCTGTGAATTTGGCACTATTCACAAAGCATAAAGAGGAAGCAGGAGCCGTCATTATCCAGAAGAAAGGTCTAAAAAGCAGTGAAGAAAACAGTAACTTTCATTAATATAAGAGCAGGGAAGACGCAAGTAATGGTAACAGAACAATGTCTTAATTAATACGCGACTAGTCAGTGTTTGTCACTGACTTTAGGTGAAGTAGTTTACACACATCTGCATTATTTGATGAGCTGCCTTTGAAACTGCCCATCTAGAAATCATTAACAGGCTGCTATGATGTAACAAGGTTGGCTGATACATGAGGAAAAGCAGTAAAAACAGCAGCAGCAACAACAACAACAACAACAACAACAACAACAACAACAACAACAACAACATACCTGCACTTTGCTGCTGCCTGACGTGGTGGTGTGCGGTAATTAAGCACCTGAGGTAAGAGGGCCCAGGTGTGCCGCGCCTGCCGCCTCGCGCCGCGCAGGTCGTGCGTCGGGGAGTCGTCTGACAACAATATAATGGGAGAGGAATTTCAGGCGTCAAGACTTCAAACATTTTTAATGAATATATGAATCCAGAGACACGTCTAGGCGAACCTTTGTGTGCAGGTGTTCACTTCCAGGAGGGCTGAGGGCGAGGGGAGGCGAAGTAAGGCGAGGCAGGGACAAGGTGTTCTGTTTGACTCAACCCGAAGCGGAACTCTGGGGGGCAGGAAAACAGATTCCTGACACAGAAGGTCTAATTTGGATCTTAGTCACGCCCAGGGGCAGCTTCGCTGACCTTGGCGCCTCGGTTATTCATGGTTATCAGATCCTGGTCGTGGCCTCAGTGAGTATGGTGACACTAATCCACCTGAATTATGTCATTAAGCCAAAGTTGGTTAGCGCCACTGCGTCTTCCCTCCACTGTAAGAAGAGAAACATGTTATTTAAATTGTGAAGCCTCATATCCTGTCCCCCCCTCATCCCCTCTGAGAGCCATACTGTGCATTAAAGTGTCTTAGTCTGTGTGTGTGTGTGTGTGTGTGTGTGTGTGTGTGTGTGTGTGTGTGTGTGTGTGTGTGTGTGTGTGTGTGTGTGTGTGTGTGTGTTGTTTATACTCCGGAACTGTTTTCTTCTTCTTCTTCTTCTTCTTCTTCTTCTTCTTCTTCTTCTTCTCCTTGTTGTTGTTGTTGTTGTTGTTGTTGTTGTTGTTGTTGTTGTTCTTCTTCTTCTTCTTCTTCTTCTTCTTCTTCTTCTTCTTCTTCTTCTTCTTCTTCTTCTTCTTCTTCTTCTTCTTCTTCTTCTTCTTCTTCTCTCTCTCTCTCTCTCTCTCTCTCTCTCTCTCTCTCTCTCTCTCTCTCTCTCTCTCTCTCTCTCTCTCTCTCTCTCTCTCTCTCTCTCTCTCTCTCTCTCTCTCTCTCTCTCTCTCTCTCTCTCTCTCTCTCTCTCTCTCTCTCTCTCTCTCTCTCTCTCTCTCTCTCTCTCTCTCTCTCTCTCTCTCTCTCTTACAAACACACACACACACACACACACACACACACACACACACACACACACACACACACACACACACACACACACACACACACAAGATGTCTTCCGATAGTGGCATCGTTAACATAAGTAATGTTCACTAAACTCAGACGAGAAGAGGAGCTTGTTTAAAAAGATACTCATGGGATGCAAAGATCTGGCTGTGTTTTATGTAAGCCCTTAACAACTACCGCTCCTATCTAATGCAAATTTACTGGGAATAGATAAAATTATAACTGGGGAATTTTGCATATTGCTGGAAATATACGCCATCTATCTAGAGTGTCTGACGTGTGTGTGTGTGTGTGTGTGTGTGTGTGTGTGTGTGTGTGTGTATGTGTGTGTGTGTGTGTGTGATTTACTTACAATCTTGGGGATCGCATGTTGGACTAATGATCGCTCTAGCTGTACTCTCCAAGAAAGAGTTTATACTGAGCTGAGACTGAGACATTTCGTGCACCTTACACTCCGTTCTCTTGCTCAGATTGGACAGTAACTGCAGTAATCAATGAAAAATTTCCGAGACTTGAGCTGGGCGTGTACCTCGGTTTAAGTAGCAGACGAGGATGTTACCACTGAGTTAGCGAGCATATGTGTGTGTGTGTGTGTGTGTGTGTGTGTGTGTGTGTGTGTGTGTGTGTGTGTGTGTGTGTGTGTGTGTGTGTGTGTGTGTGTGTGTGTCTTCGTCCATCCGTCTTGCTCTATCATCTCGCGGTTCACCTTTTGCCCTCTTGTCTCAGTGTTGTTATATTCCGTGGCTGCTCGTCTGCCTTACCCGCGCGGCGAAGCAACTTGCGACGATGGTGATGATGGTGATCTGTACAGGTATTTATGAAAGGGCAGCGTCTGTATACGTGGGTGCGCCGCGGGCCTCACCTGCCTGTGTTTTCATTAGTCATAATGATCGTTTAGGTAGATTTATCCCCCGCCCTGCCCAGTCGTTTGTTCTCCGGTAACTCACCTACATTCACCTGGTCGAGTCCGCCCCACCTGCCTCTTTTCCTCCTTGGGCGGTGCCTCCCCAGGTGCATCCCCCTTGACCTGCAGGTATGTAGTGACGTCACATCATTCTTACGGACCAATAACGAGTTTTACCTGGAGGGCGAAAGCCGCGGCGGAGTGGGGGCTTCACTTTACTTTTTGTGCTTTTTTTGCTCTTGTCATCGAGTGCGGGATCCAATCAGTGAAGAGTGTTTTACCTTCCTTTGAACGATATTACCCTGATGAAAAACTCCCTCCCTTAAGCAGCAGTTGATACGAGCACAATAGCGTCCCGTCCTCCTCGCCCCACACCGCCGTGATGTCCTCGCCTCACCGCCACACAGCAGCGGCCCTTACCACCACGCCGCGCAGCAGGACTCCGGGAACTCTTTACATGACAATACCGTGTGTGTGTGTGTGTGTGTGTGTGTGTGTGTGTGTGTCTATTTACTTTTACCTGTGTGTGTGTGTGTGTGTGTGTGTGTGTGTGTGTGTGTGTGTGT
>NC_087154.1:27532026-27564526 GCF_035594125.1 Scylla paramamosain
CAGTTCCTCCTCAGCCACATCCATTCCCCAGGTAAAAGTAAGATTGTTTGGGTAAAGGTCAAATGAGCGGCTCCGCATTGCTTCCCCAACACTCCCCACCTCTCCTTACCCACCCCGTTTTTTTTTTTTTTTTCTTTGATTCCTCTTCCCCCATCACACTTCACCTTCCCACTCCAGTATTAGCTTCCCGCCCCATTGGTTCCTCAACACTCCTTACACCATTTTTCGTTTAATCTATTTCTTTCTTCGTTCTCTTCCTCATCACGCCTCACCCACTGCAACTTTAATGTCAGGTCTCTTCTCATGCTTTCTACAACATTCCCCATCACTCTTTCCTAACACTTTTCTCTAATAGTATTAAACTATCGCTTTTCCAAACACTCTTTTAGTCTTACATTTCTCTGCTAACTTCCTCTTTACTCCTTCCACAACACTCCTCCACTTTCCTATTATCCCCCTTCCCACTCTTTCAGACACACTTCCGCAACACTTATCCATGCAGCACACCTTACTTAGCTTATCCCAAACTTTACCTATTACCTCCCTATTACCTCCCTATTACCTCCCTCCCCATCCACGTCCCTTCCCTCTTACCCATTAGCTCCTCCTCATGGTCGTGCCAGATGGAATTACCCACATTTGTTACGACCCCAGGCAAGGTAAAAGAGAAAAAAGATTCAGACGGGACTCGCTGCTTTGATTGAGACGCGAAATTAATGCAATATTAATAACGGCGCAATGAGCATTAAGCTTAATTGAAAGTTGAAATGTTTGCGTGGCCTCACCTCGGGCTGATGGCGGGGAGAGTGTGGGCGTGGCCAGGACAGAAAGGGAGGTCAGAATTATTGGTCATCTTAGTAATGTTCTGGGTATTGGACTTTGCCTTCTCTTTTCTTCTCTTCTCTTCTCTTCTCTTTTCTTTTCTTTTCTTCTCTTCTCTCCTATTGTCTTTTTCGTTCATCTTTTTTTTTTCTGCTCTGGGAATTATTGGAGTTTATCTTTTATTTTCTGCCCTTTCCACTTTCCTTTCTTTTCTTTTGTTCTGTTCTGTTCTGTTCTGCTCAGTTCTCTTTTCTTCTCTTCTTTTCTCGTTTCTCCCTTTTCTTATATGTTTTCTCCTTTCTCATATCTCAATTTGCTTTTTTATTCTTTCTTGTTCTTTACGTACTATTCCTGTCCTAGTTTCCTCTCCTTTACACACTCTCTCTCTCTCTCTCTCTCTCTCTCTCTCTCTCTCTCTCTCTCTCTCTCTCTCTCTCTCTCTCTCTCTCTCTCTCTCTCTCTCTTCTGTCCCGGTAGTGGCACTGGTCTGGTAACACTGGGACGCCGGTTGGTTCAAGATCCCAATTAGCCGTTGCTCATCCATGCATGTTAACCAGGGTACAGCCCGGCCGGCCCGCGCCCCAGGCACCTCTACCACACCCCGGGGGCCACTTTAGAGTCCCGGACACGGATTTAGTGGCCCCAGGTAGGATGTTTATAGGGTTCTTAGGTATTGGCCCCACATCTTCTTGTTTGTGTGTGTGTGTGTGTGTGTGTGTGTGTGTGTGTGTGTGTGGTCATCACTTATGCATGCAAGGATTGATTCACACATGTCCTGGTTCTCTTATAGTTACGATGCCAGTCATACGTGTGGATTTTGATGGTGTACCGCTAAACGTGACGATGTACGAGTGACGTTGACTGCAGACGTCACCCTCCTCCTGTCACTTTCCGTCCCTCCGCGTGGCAGTGCTCGCAGGAGTGTTAAGTAGTAAATAGATAAATTAATTAATAAATATACATGATGTATGTGTATGACATGCACTGTCAGTTACACACACACACACACTCTCTCTCTCTCTCTCTCTCTCTCTCTCTCTCTCTCTCTCTCTCTCTCTCTCTCTCTCTCTCTCTCTCTCTCTCTCTCTCTCTCCTCTCTTCTCTTCTCTTCTCTTCTCTTCTCTTCTCCTTTTTCTCTCTCAGCTGTACTTTTTTCAACTTTATGGCTCCGAATATGAATAAACCGATTTACTTATCACACACACACACACACACACACACACACACACACACACACACATACACACACATATATACACATGCAAGTGATGAGGGAAACGTCTGCCTGGTCTCATAAATTCGCTGTAAATCAGTAAATATTTCAGTATAAATTTCCTGAGGACTAGGAACAGAATACAGAATCGGCGTCCACCCAGGGCCTCCCAATGGTGCGGCCACGGGCTGGGAGGGCCACCCACCCACTCCGTCCTCGTCATAATCGCCAGGGGCAGCCCGTGTATTGTGTGCACGGGGAGTATGTGCTGTTATCTTGGGGGAAGAAACACTATTTACAACATAGTTTAACTGCAGATGGTGCGCGTTTGTTTGGTCAGGACGCGTAATATATACAAAACACAGGTACCTTAAGGAGTGTCTTCGTCTGAGTGTTTTGTCTCACACGACAGCGAGGGCGCACCGAGGAATGGCAAAGGAGGTGGCGGGAGTAAAGAGGTGTGCGAGAGGATGCCTTCTCTCCTCCATTACTCTCACCACATACATGGGTAAACAAGAAAAAATGAAAACGTTGAACTTCAAAAATATGGACGGATGTCGCTTGTGAAATAAAAGGACAAATTGGGTTTAAGCAAGCACCGCATACTAAGGTTTATATTTGATGGGAAAGTTGCCGTAAGAGGATGCCTCTTCAACTTTGCCAACAATATCAGCAGGAAAAGTTGTGCCGAGTAAAGGTTCGTCCCCAGAAGGTGTTTCCCGCGCTAAGTGGGAGGTGCAGACGATGTAGGTGGCAGGTGTGGGTGGTGGTGCTAAGTTGTGGGTTGTTGCCGGTGTGGCGATGAAGGTGGCGGTGGTGGAAGTGGTGACCTCTGGTGGTTGAGAGGAGCGGCACGATCTTACAATTTTTTGCTGTTTATAGTTATTTGTAATATTTCTTATATATCACTAGCATTAGGAGTACTAAATGAAAACAAAAAAGAATGAAAATAATGCTAAATCACGTACACCTAATTTCATTCTCAACCACACACACACACACACACACACACACACACACACACACACACACACGAGGCTGGCTGGCTGACCCCTGGTGAGCCTCGCCGCGGAAACACTCCGTCACCACCTTTAATAAAACACTGGGAAATAAAGCTGTCAGTGGGGAGGTGGCGCTAAAGCCCCTCACGGTGGGCAGGAGGGCGCTGCACACCGCACATATTTGGCTGATGGTCCCGGGCACAGAGGGAGCGGCGTGACCCTTAAGGAGGTTAAAGTTTAGCTCCTTCAAGGCTGCGAGGTCCTTGGAAGGTAAGACGGCGCGACCACTGTCCAGCCGCGGGGGAGGTCACTTCCAGCCACGCCTGTTGGTTTTCTTTTTAGTGCGATTTTTCTTGGTTTTGCTGCGTCTTAATCCGATTTAGAGGGACGCCAGGGAGGCTCAGAATGGAGGAGGCGGAGCAGGAAGACGGCAATGAAGGAAGGGGAAAGTTTGAAAGGAAAGACACAAGAAACGAATTTGTGACAGGAATGGAGTAAAACTTTTAAGAATTTCTTTAAACAATAAGTCGATCTTTTTTTGTTTTATGTGCTGATCAATTGAAGTAAATGTTTAGCCAGAATTACTACACTTACTTTAATAGATTGTACAGGGATAAATATATAGACTTATAAATTGAAGGTATTCTCGGAAATAATATGCTTCTCCATTCTTGTAAAAAAATGTACTTTGATATGAATTAATGAAAAGAAAATGTGCTTTAGGATATGTGCCTGAATAAAATCACATTATCGAATGGCTCTGAAGGAAAGAAAAATATAATTTACTTAATTGTTCGTGTCTCTAAAACGAAAAGAAAACTCCCTATCTGGAATAAGGAACTTCAGTAAGTCGAAACTCCCCATAGGTTTAACCACTTTAGTTTTTCATTTAAAAATAAATAATGCAGGAGTGAAAAACATTCTCATCTTCACAAAACGAACTCTATTCGTTCTTTTGTTGTATTTTTTTTCTCCATGTTCCCTGTTCTCCCCACAACGATCTTTCCCTCAATCCTACTCTCTCTCTCTCTCTCTCTCTCTCTCTCTCTCTCTCTCTCTCTCTCTCTCTCTCTCTCTCTCTCTCTCTCTCTCTCTCTCATCCAGTGGAATATTCATTCACAGCACCTTTGCTTTAAATCCCCTACCTTTCCTGGCCTCATTCCCCGTTTCATGTATTCCCCACTCGCGTTCCTCTTCGCCCATATAGTTTAATCTTTTTATTGCCTTGGCCGGGACCCAAACCACCATGCCATACCTTTTCACACAAGACATGCATTCCTGTACCTCCCTGGTCTGGGCAAATTCCCCTAGTACTTCCCTACTTCCTCCTTTTCTGAGTATGGTCTTTTATTGTGATACTTTTTTTCTTGCCCAGAACTTATTTGCCGACGTTCTCGCCTTATGTTCTTTTGTTCAGGACAAGCCCAGCCACCGACCACTGCCCTAAAAACTGCCCACCTGAGAGAGAGAGAGAGAGAGAGAGAGAGAGAGAGAGAGAGAGAGAGAGAGAGAGAGAGTATTGCACAATAGGGTGTGTTTGTAAATGTAATTACGTTAACAGTAGCATCGGTGGTCGCTCGGTGCTTACGGGTATGGGACAACAGGTTTCATGCAAATTAATTGTGTTACAGGGCACTGCTGTACATGGAAGCGTTCCCAATGTCGTCAGCATAGATATCTCGGGCATCTATACATCGACGTGTGGGCCTCTTCTGTGAGTCAGGGTAAAATCTATTAGGAACCCCGAAATATGTAAATCCTTTGAGTGCTTGGAATTATTCGAATAGTTGTTCTTGAAGGCGGCGTTTCTTTAAAGGAGAATACGAGTAACTTAATTATTCAGATCTCGTTTCATTGGCATCGTTACAAGGGGAAGGTATAAACTTCGTCGCTCTGTGCTCAGCGGCTACTAGTTTTTAACGAGGTCTGGAGACTCCAGCATCACATCGTATTCCAAGTGTGGTCTGGCCGGACTTTTTGCATAAAGGTATTACACTATATATTCTTGAGAAATATTTACGACTAATAAAACTCAGGATCGTATTAGCCTTTCTTGTTGGTTCGTTGCATTGTTAGCAGGATGTAAGGCTGCTGGTTAGGGCAACACCTCGGTCGTTGACGTTCGGCACAATACGTGCATCTTATAATCGAGTGCATTAGTCTGTGTGCTGCGTGAAAGATTTGACGTTTGTTTACGTTAAACAGCGTTTTCCTTTTATCTCGCCGCTTTGGAGTTTTTGTGAGTTTTGCCTAAGGGTCAGAATGTCGAGTTTGGAGGCCGCAGAATTCTAATCGTAGCATTGTGATTGAATTCTGGATGCTTAAGTTTTTTAAACTAACTTAGTGTCACCTATAAATTGCATGAGAATGAAACTTACATTATTGGGCCTCTGTGATGGCTCCTTCCATCCCATTGTTTTGAAAGTGAAGACTTGTTTTAATAGAATTATGAGAGATATCAGTGTAATTATTTTGAACATTGTTTTGGTGTGAATGGTGTATTTTCCTAATAAAACAGATAACACTCAACAATTTACTAATGCAGTGAACAGAGAGCAGATTGCTAAGCATGAGTTAGGTAAAAAGATTCTTTATATAATACATGTTGTAAATCCTGAACTTATTGTCTTTCAAGCTGTTTATACACAAACGTCTTTCTCAATCAGGCTTACTAGATCTTGCTAATTACTGAGAGAGGATAAGGTAGCTTTGATTAGACGACATTTTCATACCAAGTCTTTAGGACGAGTGACTGCTCCATGCCTCCAGTGCAGCAGCGCGAACCTGTGCGAGGTGTAGCAGACTGTGTAAGGGGTAGAAATGGCTGCGATTTGCTTCTGTAAGGCTGCCCTATAGTACAGGAGGGAGAGAGAGAGAGAGAGAGAGAGAGAGAGAGAGAGAGAGAGAGAGAGAGAGAGAGAGAGTCATAGATACGACATAACTATGAATATTCACTCTGGCTTGAGCATGGGTAAACATGAACCACCGCCACCACCACCACCACCACCACAACTGCCAGGAACTTTCTTTGTGTGTCCTCTACTGACTTCTCCTTGTAAATTTAGCATAAATACCGTTATCACAACACACACACACACACACACACACACACACACACACACACACACACACACACATATACACCGCCTTTGATGATCTTTGTCAACATGAGCCTCGCCGGGAAGGTAATTGAAAGGGGGTATAGTAAAAAGGAAAAAAAAAAGACAGCAAGATACAATTTGATCGTTATCGAGGTAATGACAGGAGACGCCACTCACCCCGACGTCGATATCAGCTTAGCCGCCACACAGAACGAGTCGTCCCCCGCCCTGCCCCGCGCCGCCCCCTCCTCCCTCTTAGGCTCGATTATAGACGAGTATATCAGCCTGACGAACGCCTAATGCCAGCCCGGGCGAGGAGACTGAGGTGCGGCCGCGTGTGTTTATTACGTAGCATCGCCGCGTTACTCACCGCCGCCGCCGCCGCCACATGGGAACTGGCCCGGCCTTTACTTTTATGGGATTTATATTCGCTATTTCTTACCTTGTCTATGGAGAGTTTGACGGCAGACGAGCGAGGAGTCTCTAATATCCCGGCGCCGCCATAGCAACTCTCCGACTTCCCTCACTTTAGCACACACACACACACACACACACACACACACACACACACACACACACACACACACACACACACGACTTCCATTCCGCCACAAGCGGTACTGCCGCTCGGCTTTGATAAGTAAATTGCACCTTGAGAAATGTAACTACCTATTTAGACATTAAACCAAGGTGGGGTGGACGGAAAACCATCTTCACGCAACGCCGGGGAACGGACGGGGAAGGGGGAAGGGAGATGGGAGGAGGGTTGCAGAGGGACAGGGAGGGAAGGGGACATGGACAGCTGAACGAAATGTTGTTTGGGCTTGGATCTGTTGTTCGCTTCA
The DNA here is from genome assembly GCF_035594125.1 of Scylla paramamosain. Classification (NCBI taxonomy): domain Eukaryota; kingdom Metazoa; phylum Arthropoda; class Malacostraca; order Decapoda; family Portunidae; genus Scylla; species Scylla paramamosain. The sequence continues at coordinate 27,539,009 of NC_087154.1, forward strand.
GGCAAAGCTAAAGAATATTGAACGTTACTTGAAGCTGACGTAGAATCGAAGTCATTCGGTTTATTCCTTTGTTCTTTAGTTGCCTTTACTTTAAATCTCAAAAGGAATTTGGGCCACAGTAAGTTTGGAGATGATTCTTCTAAATAGTTGTAATGACTATTTTTCGTCCCCATGCATCTTGCAGACTCCTGGGCGTGGCGCATCCAACAAGATAATATATGCTGACGTATCGCTCATTGATACAGATTATGTGGAGCTCAAGCACGCCGACTTTGGGGCCAGTTATTTGGGCTGCCTCAGACTTTCTTAGGACTCCTGCCCTTCCCTTTTCCGTGTCTTCTTTCTCTTCTACTCTCACGTCTTGTCCCTCTGCCTCTTTTCTTGTGTCCTGTTGCTTCTTCAGTGTCGCCTAAGACGTGTCATCTCAGTCTCAGTCTCAATCTCATTGCTGCCAGACATGCGGGGGACCTCACGTGGGACATTGCAATACGTACATACAGACTTGTTTTCTCAATGTGACATAAGACGATCAAGTGGCGGCTGACGCGGTAACCCCCCCTCCTCCCCGCCCCATCCCGCTCGTAACCCGGCCGCCACCAGCGCTGACCGGAGGAGGATAATCAGGAGGTTCAGCAAAGCGATCGAGAGACAAGGATTGATTTCGTCGTGGGTGGTGCGCCGTCTCAGACCAGGGCAGACCAACCCTACATTACCGCCGTCCACACGACCCAGCGGACCCTCCCACCAGCGGAGGGAGCCCAGCTAGGTGGGGCAGGAGTGAGCGAACAGAAAATATTAGTGAGGATTTTTGTGCGCTGACGACGAAAGTATATATGCAGCACGGAACACGTCGATGATTCCAGTGATTCACGAACACAGCGCGGGGTGAGGGTGAGGGGCTGGCCGGAGACTCGGTGGGAGAGGTGAGCTGCACAGACTGATGGGAAGGTGCGAGGCTCGGGGATAGAGAGAAAGAGATAAATCAGATAAATCCAGCAGGGAGGGAGGATGGAAGAATGGAGAGGGATGGAAGACAGACAAGAGGATGATATCACTGGCAGCATCGCGACTCGTCCTGCTTTCTGCCTCGTGGCCTTACCAGAGGGGATGGGGGGTGGGGGCAATTTGCCGGTGAAACATTAGGCCGCAGTCTATGGTTTCCTTGGAACTGCTAGAGGAAGACTAACTCCTGAGCAGTTCCTCCTGATGAATACCTGCGTGCTTCCTTACTGCAGAATTTACTTTGTTTGCCTTGAGAATCTGAGAGTTGGCGGTGCCTGGAGCCAGGACACAGACAGGGCGCTGCTGCTCCCCCACAGCCCACGGAAGAGCTTGGTAATCCAGTAAACTCGTAAGAAAGGTTCGACGAGTCACCCAGCTGAGAGGCGAGGGAGATGAAGGCGAGGGCCACCATGGATGCTGCACTGATGGGAAAGAGGGGGAAGAGAGGAGAGCACGAGAAGAGGAAGGCGGCGGGCGATTGACGTCCTATAGGCTGCCTCCCTTATCTGGTGTGGCCGGCACTTCAGGCCCGCCAGGGATTCAACAGGTTTATCAAAGAACTGGTAAGATTGCAAAATTACTCAATTATATATAATCTGCCGTGGAATGTTCCTGGGGGAAAATTGCTCAATTGCAAAGATTGGAGAGCACTGAGTTGCTGCCACCGACGTCACAGCCACGCCAAGGAGGTGCCCGAGTTCTCCGACTGTCGTGGGCAGCACTGCAACCCCGTGGGCGGCAGCTCTTCATAAGCCACCAAAATGTGTACTCGAGGTAGCTGCGTCTTGGGCCGTGCCGCTAATCTTTTATCCTCATTTACCCACACGCCGCACTGCCTTCTGTCACGCCAAAGCTTCCCGCAGTGTTTTTCTCAGACAGCATGATGTCAGACCAGACCTGCCGTGACAGAAGAGGCTCAGGTTAATATTAGAAGTTTTTCTAGTAATCTTTATCTTTTCGTACCTAAGCATCGCCTGAATGAGCTTCCATCACTTTCTGAGTATTTGTTTTGCAGTCCCGACGCCATTTAAGTCACTTTCGGCGGCTAGCGCGGCAGAAGGTGCGATTGTCTCTACTGAGTGTCTTCTTTACTTCATTTTGCCTGTCATGCTTCCCATCCCTCCCTCACGCCGCCTACCCATAACACCACCCTTCTTCTTTCCCTCTCTCACTTCATGATTTACCTCCATGCTTCATTCACCGTTTCTCTATTCCTTGACACCCCTTCCCATTAATTAGCAGCACCGCCCTGTCATCCTTCCCTCACTTTCCCAGACAGTCCGCCTCCCCCTTCATCCTCACCTCCCCCACCTCGCCTTTTCTAAATACTCATCACCACCACAAGGTCTCTCCGGTCTCTCCCTCCACCTCACCTTCCTCCCTAACCCCTCCCAAGGCTTCCTACGCTTCCCTCCTCCACTAACCACCCGACGGTAACCACAAAGCCTCATCCTCCCGCCGCTAATGCCTGACGACATATAGACATTTGTCTCCTTCTTCAGCCCTAAAATTAGCTGTGCCGTCTCTGTAGTCCGGCATTAGCGACGCTTCTGCCGCCATTTCATCTCGCTTCGTACCAGATTCTAGAGACTTTGATACTGTCTTTAGGTAATTTTAGATGTTTTACTCATTTCCTTTCCCGTCACGTTTTATCCTTGAGATGCCGTTGTTACCTGAGAAAGGATTTAGCGGGTGGAAGTCGTGATGTGGACAGGTGTACGTGGGAGGGAAGGGAAAGCGGCGGGGGAGTATATACCAACCAGCGGGGAGGCGCTACAGTAGGGGGTGACGAAGGGCTGGTTTACGCCGCTGTGGAGCTAAATGATTCCGTCCGCCCCGCCCCGCCCCTCCCTATCCCGCCCCACCCCGCCCCGCCTCGCCGCTGCCGTCGCATCAATACACTCTGGAAACAAGATATGACAAGGTAATGGAGGTGGCGGCCGCCGAGCAGTACTGGCGGACCCTGGCAAGCCGCGGAAGGGAGGAACCTCGGGGTGACGAAAGCATGTTTAGTGGTGCCTCCAGAAGAGAGATGAGCTTTGACGGCGCACTCCTTCCTTCCCTCCCCCCCTGCCCTTCATTATTCCGCCATCTTTTCTATTTTACATTTTGTCCTTTAGGTTTTCATGCAAATAAAAAAAGAATAGCATTTTATTTATTTATTTTTTCTTTACATTTTTATATCCTTTATCATTGTGTTCCGCAGGGCATCTTCACATCTCGCTCGCTGAAGGAACGGAGATAAGTGAGAAAAATGCAGATGGTTCATGAATATCCTTTCTTCTCTCACTCGTTTTTGCCGCCTTGATGACCTCATAAACATTCATTTCCTCTTATCGTCACAAAAAGATTGGCTCATTTCAAATTTATAATACCTGAATGAATTCCTCTTTGATATTTATTTCTCAACTTTCCTCCTCCTTTTTCTTCCCACCACTCCAACCCACTCAACACCTTCCTTCTCTCTCTCTGTCTTTCTCTCTTCCCTTTCTCACATGTACACTGTCTGTCCTCCTGTCCATATTTTACTCCTCCATCTTTCTCTGTTCTTTCCTTACCTCCACTATTCCCCAACTCTTAATTACCCTCCCCCTTCCCCTCCCTTCTTTCACCTTTACACAGCCTGTCCCTCTCTCTACACTGCCCCTCCCCCTGCTCCTCCTCCCCTACATTCCTGGAAGGTCAGTTCGGGGTTAGAGGCGGGCTCAGGTCTGCATAATTGGTCATAATAGTGAGTGGTAGGCTTACGTGGCGCTACCTGGCTTGTTAGCGAGAGAGAGAGAGAGAGAGAGAGAGAGAGAGAGAGAGAGAGAGAGAGAGAGAGAGAGAGAGAGAGAGAGAGAGAATGTGTGTGTGTGTGTGTGTGTGTGTGTGTGTTGTCTTTCAATAAGGAATATTTAAACTGAATTTTTAGGTAATGATCTCATGAGTATCGCCTTACGTCATTTTACAGAACCAAGTGTTTTCATTCCCATCCACTGAAAGAATTGTGCCGGAACGTTCAATAAAATATAAGTGAAATAGTTAAGTTCACGGTATCATTTGTACTGTTCTCATCTTTCATCTTGACTCCAACCTTTTCAGTAGTGCTGGGATGATTAAACACACTATGTTCAGCCAAGGTAACATTACAGTGATAGAGCGAAAAGTGATGAATGATTACACTGGGAAAGGTGACACCAGTACTCCCTTTTTCATCTCACTAGTCGGCAGGTCATTTGTCCCGTGACGTGATGAATGTTAGGTGTAAATTACAGGGTCTGGAGTCATTATTTCAGGGCTTGAGATGTTTGTTAATGGTGGTGTCCATCTTACTGCTTCCTCTCTGCTTGTTTGTGTCCTGATTTATTTTCTGTGAGTGTATGCTCTTCGCTGGTTACTGAAGGGGGAGTGTGAGAGTTGGTGTTACTGGTGCTGCAGGCTCAGTGATTGGTTGAAGGGGAAAAACAAACTTGCAGAAAGAATAGTTTGGCGCCGACGATGACGCCAGCTGACTTAATACAACAGCCACGTTCTTGAGTACGATGCATTGGAGGGGAAGGATTTTCATTGTGTGTGTGTGTGTGTGTGTGTGTGTGTGTGTGTGTGTGTGTGTGTGTGTGTGAGAGAGTGAAAGAAAGAGAGAGAAAATGATAAGAATTGTAAACCTCCCCTCACAATATCGATATTTTAAGTTTGGTGTTTCTTCGTTGTGTCTTCAAGAGTTGTTATTTATTTATTTTTCTTAAAGTTTTGATGCCGTGTCATTGTTATCATCTGTTAAATGAGTATGGGATGGCACAAGTATGTGGAAAGGTTTATATAGCTACATAAATATAACCTAATCTATCCAGACAAAAGGTATCTTTGTACCTGTCAAGAGGGTAATTAGGTATAAGGGGGTACATGTACACTACATACAAATTGAATTTTCCTGCCTGCGTTTTCTATGGTGCAGTTGTTTCCATCAGCTGATACGTACACGAAGCGAGGCTGTACGGTATCTGAAAGGTACAGAAACACACAGGAGTTTGCAGTGAGTATAACAGTCATTGTGTGATGTACGTAAATATAACAAAACGCAATTTTCGAGGTAAATTAGTTGGCGAGTGTTTGATGGCGGAGTAAACACGAGGCGAGCCACACTTGTGCTGTTGTGTTTGCTGGTGTGTTCTTGTCTTTACTGTTTAAATGTAACTCGATGCACTGAGGAAGGACTGAGCGTGGCCAAGCTGTTTGTACAATGCAGACAACAGGAAAAGCCGAGGCTGTGCACGCAGTATTGGAACTTCGCGATGAGCGGTTAAGGGGAAGAGGAGGAGGCCTCAGTGACATTGCTTAAATGTAATTATTTAAAGCTTAAAGGAAAAGAACGATTAATTGTTTATGTTAAGTATAATAGTACAGTCCGGTCTTCTTTCCTACGCCCTCCCAAGTGTTGCCAGTCCTTCAAAGCTGCCGACTCATCCAGTATCGACTCGCTGCTTCGAAACTTTGTCCACCGTGATTCATATCGTCTCGAGATGTCCATTACCCAAATATTTCTTTGGTATGAATATTTTTTCTATAAGATTTAATGAAAGATTATATACATGGAATGATATCCACAAAAGAATCAGAAGTCCCGTTGTAAATGAGGAAGTATTCGAAGCGTTCCTTACTTCGGCTGATAATTATATTATATTCTAATCATTGTTAACCCTGTAAGTTGAGAATCACCTGTAAAATAGTTATAAACTGAGGGAGCAGTGACGCGTATCCTGCCTCGCGTCATTCAGGTGCGGGCACACATTCAGGCGAGGGGCAGGAGTGGTGGGGCAGAAGGGCACGAGATAGAAGGCATGGTTGTCCCTACTATTTATTTGAAGGAATAAGAAACGCGCGTCGAGACCTAAGGGCTGATTACTACTTCTAGACCAATCAGCGGGCACGTGGGCCTGTGTCGGGCCCGCCTCACTCACTCTCAGTCCTTATATTCACTGGGTCAATATAACGCTTAGATTGTCTCCTTCAGAATATAGTTTTCCTTCAAAATGGCATCGATTCTGTCCACAAGCCAAGCCAGCAAAATGCCCACCAGTTACACATCCCGATAAAGAATTTACTAAAACCACAGTAGGGCGTCGAAAGAATATCATTACGAAGACAATGCACGTTATCATGGACAAATTCGATTTCAGTGTAATACAAGAGCAGCGGTGTGCGTGGAGGCTTTGGGTCTTGCTCGCAGCATTGTGGTCGACCTCTAATGTACCGTTGTTCTCTGAATGTAAACGATACTAAATCCGAACTTGTACCACGAAAAACAAAAAATAAAGAAACAGGTAAAAAAATATATAATTTTTACTTTCATACAGAACATCAGTTGTTATTGCTCATTGATTCTGTATACATGAATTCTTAGTGCGGCATGAGTGAAGCCACTGTACTAAGTAGGCATTTCTCCCGTGGAGCTTTGATCAAAGAGAATCGTGCTGATAAATACAGTTCCTTATGTAATATCGCTTATAAAGTCTTCATTTTGAGGCACGTCTCTCTCTCTCTCTCTCTCTCTCTCTCTCTCTCTCTCTCTCTCTCTCTCTCTCTCTCTCTCTCTCTCTCTCTCTCTCTCTCTCCATAAACGTTATATTACCAACTGTCTCATGCAAAGAAAGAGATGAGGATGGATTATAACAAATGACCGATTCCATCATTCTTTGCCATTAACCTCCTCATTTCCCTTCACCACCTTTCACACCTTTGCATCTCCTCCTTCTCTTCCTCTCGGTACCTCCACCACCACCGCCACCACCACCACCACCACTACCTCCTCCTCCTAACACGGCGCACCGTCAGAGTAGTGAAGATCTATTGTAAGAGGTAATCTCGTATACACTCCCACAAGGTCAGATTCCACACAGCTTCCCTTGCAGTATCGTACATTTCCCTCCCTCCTCCCTCCCCCCCTCCTCCTCCCTATTATTCCCGGACACACTCACACTATTATTCTTTCCCCTTCCTCACCATACCTTACCTTAGCGCCGCACTCCCCTCCCCACCCCTCCCCCAGCCTTGCCTCCCCCTCCCCAGCACTCAGCCACACATCATCTCCAATGGTAGACAGAGAAACCAATCCGGTTCCATAAATCTTCTGTAGCTTAACATAAATTTATTCACACGAAGCAATGTGAAACGTGAGCAGACTTACGATCCATCTCGCCCCGGTGCTCCGTCTTCCTTCCTTCTTTTTTTTTTTTTTTTCTCGTCTGTATGCGTGTGTGTATATTTTTTTCTTCCCTCATTCTTTCTCTCTCTCTCTCTCTCCCTCCCTCTCTCTCTGCTCGGACAGGTTAAAAAAAAGGCGGAAGTCTAGTAATGGGAGGTTAATCATGCTTGTTATGTGTGTTAGAATTATAATTTGTTACGGACGGCTGCTGGCTGACAGGACCTGAGGCTGTGAGGCTGAGGCTATGAGGGAGTGCTGGGGTGGCTTTACCTGGTGTGGCCTCAGACACTACCGGTGCTGACCTGAGCTACATCGGGGATTCTTGTGCTGCCATACTCTCCCCGCACTCCTTTGTCTCTCTTTTATCCACCTGTTACCACTCGAAGTACTTTGTCACTTCGCGAGTCCCGTTTCAGAACTCTCCCTTGTCCTTTCTTATCCAGCCTTAAAACACACATTATTTTCTTACCCCGTGTGTCAGCTGTAACTTAACCCTATGCCACTTGCCTACGTCTCCTTATCCTCCATTATCCCTCCTTGACACAGAGGTTAGTTATTTAGTGTCACCTGTACATTTCTCTCATCTTACCCTCTTATTTTCCTTTTCCTTCCTTTTCAACGCACGTCACTTACATTTCACGTCAGATATAACATACCCTGCTGTACCGTGCACCTTCCTCTCCCCAACCCCTCCTTCCTTCCACTCTTGTAAACTCTCCTAGAAGTCTTCCTTATCCTTCCCTCAGTATCCAACCTTTATAACAGAACTTCGCCATTTTCCCTCATTATAGCGTGCACTTCACCTCACCTCACTTCACCTCCCTCCTTCCTCCAACTCATGGGTTACTCTCCCAGACTTTCTTATCCTTCCCTCGCTATCCAGACTTTGTAACGCAGAGGCCACTTCGTTATTTCCCGTCAGATACATCGTGCACCTCACCTCTCCTCTCCTCTCCTCACCTCACCTTTCCTCCCTTCTTCCTCCAATCATGGGCTACTCTCCTAGACTTCCTTATCCTTCCCTTCTTATCCAAACTTTGTAACACAGAGAGCACTTCGTTATTTCCCCCGTCAGATATAACGTACCCTGCAGTACCGTACACCTCGCCCCTCTACCGGCCCTCCTCCCTGGTCTTTCCCCCCTGCCGGACCCTCGTACAGGCAGCACGACAAGGTAATTATGCCATACTCTTGACTTTTATTAAGCAAGAATATTCATGGGATCTGGCAGAGGGGAGGACGTGGCCGAGGGAGGGAGGGGCTCGGGCGTGACCTTGGCCGGACGAAACTCTTGAATTAATCTGAGTGTGCGGGTGTACCGAGTGATGGATGGGCCAGGCACCTGTAATTTTGACGTAATGTACACGATGGCTTCCCTGACACCTGCTTCCTGACGTGGACCACGACGCCCGGCAAACTGAGAGGTAGGCACGGAGATTTGGGTGGAGAGGGGGAGTGGCTGGAGAGAGAGAGAGAGAGAGAGAGAGAGAGAGAGAGAGAGAGAGAGAGAGAGAGAGAGAGAGAGAGAGAGAGAGGGAGAGAAGGGGTGTAGACAGACAGATAGATAAACGGACAGAGAGGCAGGCAAGCATAGAAAGAGAAACAATATATATAAGAAAAGTAAATATTTACACCTAAAGACATGCACAAAAAACAGATAGACAAACGAAGAAAAAAATAAAGATACGTACATAAGCCCACGGAGAAAGAAACTGGTTGACAGACAGATAAACAGACAGACAGACAGACAGACAGAGAAAAGCAAAGAAAAAAATATATTATGTGAGGAAGATTCACATACGAGTAGATTACACAGACAGGCAGACGAAGAGTGAGACACACAGACAGGCAAAGGAACAAACAAGACAATCTATACAATTTTTCTCGGTACAGCGCGGGCCATAATCTATTTCAAGGGCTTTATGCATATATTCCCTACATGTTTTTTTCTTTTTTTTTTTTTTCTCTCCTTTTTTTTTCTCTGTGTGTCTTGGTCGCGCTCCGAATTAGTTCCGTTGGTACCGCTGCTCACATATTTCTTGGGTGTTGTCTCCGCGGTGCATCTGTGTGTCCTCTGTCGCCGCCACTCTCCTGGGCTTCCTTTGTTTACGTCTGCGACACCCCGTCCCTCCGTAATGCCGACTCCTTATCTCTCTCCCCCTTGCCCGCCGCCCCCTTCTCCCCCTCCTCCTGCTGCTCCTCCCTCCATTCCCTCCTGTCCTCTTTTTCTCCTTTACCATTACATATAGTCTCTCTCTCTCTCTCTCTCTCTCTCTCTCTCTCTCTCTCTCTCTCTCTCTCTCTCTCTCTCTCTCTCTCTCTCTCTCTCTCTCTCTCTCTCTTAATGGACCTAGGATACGGTATTATTTTTTTATATGATTTTTTTTTTTTAAGAGACCAATAAACTATCAAGTATCAGTCTCTCTCTCTCTCTCTCTCTCTCTCTCTCTCTCTCTCTCTCTCTCTCTCTCTCTCTCTCTCTCTCTCTCTCTCTCTCTCTCTCTCGTTCCCTCTATACTAACCTTTACCTTATATGTATATATGTATTCACTCCCACCTCTCTCTCTCTCTCTCTCTCTCTCTCTCTCTCTCTGCCTTGCTCCGATTATTCTTCAGTGACGAGAGTTGACGGCACGGGAGAAAAAGAGACGAGACGAGACGAGAGGGAGGGAGAGAGGGAAGGTGGGAGGGAGGGTGGGAGGGCAAGGCTAGAGAGGAAGGGCGGAGGCATGGATGGGCGTGCTTAAAGATGAATTGTTGATCTCCCTATGTAGGAGAAAAACAAAAGACCTGAATAAATAAAACATCTCGTTCGTATTTTTTTTCGTTGATTTTTTTTTTTTTTTTTTCTTTCAGCGGCGCATCAGGCAAGTCAAGTTTTCGTGCTGATTCGAGAGAAGAGAAGGGAGGGAAAAGAAAAAATAAATAAATAAGGAGAGAAGCAAAAGTTTAGCATATCCTGTTTCCTGTACGGATTTTGAGATCATATTTAAGTCTCTCTCTCTCTCTCTCTCTCTCTCTCTCTCTCTCTCTCTCTCTCTCTCTCTCTCTCTCTCTCTCTCTCTCTCTCTCATGCGGTGCGGGTCGGAATGGGGATGGGATGCTGAAGTCATTATTTGTTCCTAAAAACGCGCTCTCCGCCTCGTTAGTCTCAGCGTGTGTCTCTCCGTCGGCGGCTGGTCTCGGTGATAGCGGGAGCTGCCCATTAGGACCTGAATTACGTGAGTGCTGGAATGAAGCCTTGGATTTATCACATTACGAGGAAGCGGAAAAAAAAAAAAGAAACCCACACACATACACAGGGGAGAGAAAGACGACGATAACGAGAAAAAGAAGTAGAAGTAGCAGCAGAAGAAAGACGAGATATAAGCTACGAAGTTTATTGTCACAAAGAGGTAAATAAATTATGTACCTGAGGGCAGAGAGAGAGAGAGAGAGAGGGAGAGGGTAGAGGGGTGGGTAGTGTAGCTCAGGCCAACCCACCCCACCACCACCACCTGACGACTGTGATGTGCCCGCTCGCTGCGTCTGCCCTGCTCGCTCATAGATCACCTTTATATCGTGGTCGATCCCGCCGCCCTGCCCGCGGAAAGAAGGAGCCTCGTTATTATACGATGAGGAGGCCTGATACGCACAGCCCATCCGCAATTATACTCAAGCACTGAACTCCCTCAGACTGCATCCTTATGTATTTATATATTTATTATTTTTTTCTTCCTCCTCTTCTCCTTCTGTCTCTCTCTCCTTTTAGACAGCACCAGGAGGGGTGGGTGGGAGAGATGAGGTGAGGGCGGCTGTCTTCATTCTCCCTCCCTGCCTCTCCTCCCATTCTTCCTCCCCACTGCCTCCCCCATTCTCTCTATTCCTTTACTTCCCTCCCTCGTCCTGCGCTCCCTCGCCCCCTCCCTCGCCCGCAGCTGACGGTCCAAACACACACAATCCTCTCCTTATACATCTGGTCGACCACGTAAACACGACCCGTGCCCTTCCTTCCCTCCTTCCCTCCCTCACCCCAACTCGCGCTCCTCCCTCACCCATTGCCCTCTCCCATCCTCCCTCCTTTCTTTCCATCCTCCCTCACTCTTTGCGACTCGTGCTCCTCCCTCACCGTATTCCTCTTCCCTTTCCTCCCCTCATATATCTCCCATCTCTGCATCATTCAGTTCTTCCTCGCTTCTTTCTTCGCCTTTCTTCTTAAATTCTTTCCTGTACATAAAACCTTTCTTTTCTTTCCCTTTACACTCACCTTCGTCGGCATTCACTCTTTCTTTCGTTTACTGCCTACCTTTCTTTCTTTCCATGGTTTCTTTCTTTCTTTCCCCCTCCCCCCACCACGTCCCTCCCTCATCCCGTCTTTCCTCCTTGGCCTAAACAACAATAGCATCGTAGCTTTTTTTCACCGCGGGCCCGTCACTCCCTGCCTCACCTGTGCTACCCACTCACTCCTCGCTCGCCCTCCTCCACCTACCTCTTTCCCACCTCCTCCCCTCTCCCTTCAGTCAGTCAAATATTCATCCTTTTTTTCCCCTCCCACTCCTCCTCCTCCCACCATACCTCACTCATTTCTCCTTCAATTCTTCCTTCCCTCTCCTGCCTCCTCCTCCTCCTCCTCCTCCTCTTCCTCCTCCTCCCCAACGCACCTACTACTCCTTCAATAAATCACGCACACTTTAAGGAATCTGTGGCCACTTTTCCAGGTCGAGATATTATGCACTGGAAGGGCCAATGTGCGTTCCATAAATCTTGGCTCATTTCTGTAGTTTTAGTACCTGCTGAGATCTTTATCAGGGGGGAGGAGGGGGCAGAAAGGGGCGGGGGGAGGACTCTCAACTGCAAAACGAAGTGTTGTAAGGGGCTGTGTTAAAAGATATGCAGCAACGAAGCACTGAACATCATCCTTCTGCTTTCACCTCATCTTCCTCTTCCTTTCCTCCTCCTCCTCCTCCTCCTCCTCCTGCATCCCCCAACACGTGGCTCGCCGGGGGAAGAGTTTTGGTGCTGAAGGGTGAAAACAGTCATGACGGAAGAGACTCCCTTCGGCCGTGGCTCGACGAGGAACCTGCAATTAACAGTAGAGCGGCGATTACCGGGTAGTGGGTGTTGGGGGAGGGGGCTAGGGGGGGAGAGGGTTAATGGAGGGGGGGTTGTTGGGGGAGGTGAAGGCAACGGTGAGGAGCATTGGAGGATGATAGCCGCTGAAGCATGTGGCGTCTGAGAGGAAGCAAAAAAATAAAAAAAAAGGAAAAAATAATAGCTTGAGGACGATTGCATAGTTGATATTGTAAAGAGTAATTAAGTGTTGGTGATTAAGATAAAGTAATGATAGCAGATGATAATTATGATAATGTTGATGTCTTTCTTTCCGTCACCATCTCCTTTTTTCTTTTCCTTCCCTTCCCTTCCCTTCCTTATCCATCCCTCATCTCCTTCTACCCAATCGTTCCCCCTTCAATTCCCTTCTTTTTTCCCTCCCTTGCCTTACCTTCCCTTCCCTTCTCTATCATTTTCAGCCCTTTCCCTTCGTTTCCCTATTCTTCCTTTCCTCTTCACTTCCTTTCCCTTCCTTTCCCATTAGTTTCCCGCCTCTTCCTTCCCCATTCATTCCTTTTCTTTCACCTTCGTTTCCCTTCCCTTCCTTTCCATATCGTTTCCCTTCCCATTCTTTGCCCTTCGTTCCCCTTCCCTTCCTTTCCCCTTGGTTTCTTTCCCTTTCCTTCGTTTCCCTTCTCCTCCTTTCCCCAGTGTTTAATTTGCCTCCCTTTTCCCTTCCTTCCCCTCCCTGTCATCCCCAACACTTCAAGATCCTCCCCAATCCTGCCCTTCCTTTCCCATCGGCGGTAAAAACATCAACAAACTGGAAGGCAGGAAGAACCACAGTGTCGAAACTTCTCCAAGCAAGACGAGGCAACGCGATGTGAAAATAACGAGCATGGCAGAGCATCCCAAAGAGGAAAATTCACGCTGCTCCTCCGCTAAAAGAATCCCTTGAGGTATTTCACCCGCTAAGGCTAACCCCCTGACAGGCTGCCTCGCTAAGGTGCGTCGTTATTTTCTAATTTTCAGCAGTTTTCACCTAAAGGACGCTAACGCTGATTTGTTTCGGCATCGTTAAAACACCGGCGCTATTATCCTGCAGTGGACCCGAGTTGAGCACACACAAACACACACACACACACACACACACACACACACACACACACACACACACACACACACCTGCCCTCCAGTCACGGTGGGTGGAGTAACAGATTCAACACTGGTTCCTCATTCTGCCACTTGTGTTCTTGGCCGAGTTTGATCATTAGAAACTCTATTACATTTAGTCTCTGCCGTCTTGCCTCCCGGACAGACAACTTGGAGGAGCCTCGGTGCTGCTCGTGGTGGCGGTGCGAGATGGTAAGAGATAAAATAAAAATAAGAAGACGAGCCAGCGTTAGTTTGTAGTCGTACCTCCCTCCGCGCCTTGGGAATTCAGCCTTACGAGCTCCCCGGAGCCAGGGTCGTCATGGTACACCCGTGGGTTGTCTTGTAGCCTCGCAGATATTTTCCTCAATTTCAATAATGAGTCATAAAGCTCTTGTTCCTTTCCCTTTCCTCAGCGGGTGGGAAGGATGCTGAAAAAATAAAATACCACGCTTCGTTGCACACCTCTCTCGACTGTGACGCAATGGTGACTGTGAACGATGAGCGGAAAGGTTTGTGAACACACGGGCGAGGCGCGGTGTGAGGCGCGGAGGGCGGGACGAATGGTGGTGAGGAAGACACTCATCCCGGCGTGAAGAGCGCTGCGCGAGGGCAAGCTTACCCGAATAGACCCTAGTGATGCAACTGAAGCGAGTGTTAATTACCAGGGATCCATAGATGACGTGTGTGTGTGTGTGTGTGTGTGTGTGTGTGTGTGTGTGTGTGTGTGTGTGTGTGTGTTCCCACGAGAGGGTGAAATGTGAGCGCAGCGAGGGAGTCATCACTACTGGTGGATGTGTACATACAAGGAGGTCGAGGGATCGAGAGGGAAGGTTCTTTGCCAGCATCGCCTTAAAGAATCGCCGTGTTTTCTCTCCCGCGGGTGATGCGTTGGGAGGGAAGGAGGCAGTGCAGATCTTAACGTTCTCTGCACCACAACCCTGACTCAGCTGCACGAGTGATGAAGAGGGAACATGATGGCTGTAGACTGATATGTATTGTTTGTTGATGTTTGTTCCACATGCCTTGTGTACTATTGGTAAAATGTTAATACACCTTAAAAGGCGAGAGTGAGGGTGGCTTTCTTAACCCCATCGCCGGTTTCGGGTCGGGTGGAGACGCTGCCTGGCCTCAGCTTGACTGGCCGCGCCCACTGAGGCCTCAGGAGGTGCTTCGGGAGCCGGCGGGGTGATGCATGTGGGGGTGGGAGGTCTGGCCCGAGGCGCGCCGGTCACCACGGCCGCCATCACGTGCTGATGCTATCGCCTGCCTCCATCACTTCTTGCCACTCTAACCAATTTACCGGTGTGTTTTCCCGGCGTTTTCATTGATGTTTATTGGTAAAAACAACTTTATGCTGTGGAGTCTTCACTCAGGAATCGACTCTCAGGATTCTCACTATAACCAGTTTACCAGTGTGTTTTACCAAGCATTTTAGTAATGTTTACTATCCAGCTTTTTATTTGTGATGTATATTAGTAAGAAGTTCTTTATGCTTACCAGTCTTCACTTGGGAAGCGACTCGGAGGATTCCTAATGCAAGAAACTATTCAGAATTTAGGTCAAGCTTTGCATGATGAGTCTTGTTGACCTCATTACATTAATGTTATTCATATCATCCATCACTACCTTGTTGTGCTGGCCATTATTTTCAAACCTCCCTTTTCCCCTTAGCCCTTTCCTCCCTCCCCTTCCATCCCTCCCTCCCTCCAGCTCCTGCGTCTTGCTTACATACGCGTGGTCGCTCTTCCCTACAACCCACTTTTAAACATATAATTGGCCTTTCAACAGGTACCCGTCAAGATGCCACTCAGCGCGCGCCCTGCCCTCCCAGCCGCCCTCAGCGCATCGTCAGGTTTCCCTTCACTTCGGTCACCTCCTCACAGGCAAGGCTCTCCCTCACTCCCTTCCTCCTCCTCCCTCTCTGTGTTTGGCCCTGCGCGGCGTCCTGGTGCGTGTCGCGTCCTGGAGTTATGTCCGCCGTCTTCAGGAGGAATTGGGGACGAGGGTCATGCTGGGCTGGCCTGGCGTGAGCTGGACTGAGCTGCGCTGGGCCAGGCTGTGTTAGGCTGGGCGTGGGTTATCCCGTGATGGCTATTGATGTGTGTGTGTGTGTGTGTGTGTGTGTGTGTGTGTGTGTGTGGATCTTCAAACAGCACGTCACACAAGAGATTAATGAGAAGGAAATACGAGGTAACATTATTCGCCGTTTGGAAAAATTATTCAACATTTGGATGAAAACAAAATGGGGGCAGCCAAGTGTTGTCATCATGAATGGCTGTGCTCCAGTGTGCACTAGTGACCTGTGTTTGTCCCGGGAGGATCTATTCTAAGACTGATGTTCGTAAGAAATAGCAACTTACACAAAGGCAAATTTAGTATGGATATAATTTCACTGTAACATTTGGTTTACGATATCGAACTGAAAATTAATTTTAATGTATCTCCAAAGCAATCTTGACAAAGCCATCAGCAGAACTCGCACGACATCAAGGTAACAGTCTGATGAATTTAGAACGCCATAATAAGAACAGTTTCATGGGTTACTCAAGTGAAAAAGAAAAATACGATATATGATAAAACGTCCGCAGTGAAACTAAGCCTCTTCCTGTCTGTTAGAATTGTCGTTGTTAGAACTGCAAACCTCGGTACATTCTTTTTCATGAATTTAGGAAGAATACAAACCAAGAGATACTGCTATTGCGACAGAGATGTCCTAATGGTTCTTTGTAACGATGTGGTAAGATCTGAGCACACTCGCAGCCAAGTGGTATGCATCCCTCACAATATCAAGACCTGTCCATCCCTGCGCCACAAAGGCAGTCCAGCTGCACAACAAAGCTTATCGCAGAAGAAGGGATAAAATTACACATGTTTTGTTGCGGAGAAAGTCATTCAGCGTGACAAGCTAATCGAATGTTTTAAAATTGAGAAAGGGTTGAGGGAAGCTGAAGCTGCCGTCTTCTTTTTACAGTTAGTCCCACATCGCGGTCAAAATGATAATAATAATGATACGATTTTTTTTATTATATAGACACAAATACTAATGATTAAATTCTGCCCCAAAAATTATTGCAGGCGATACCTTTAGGGAGTCTTGTAATCTTGATCTTGACGTGTTTCAATTTACGTAAACTGTGGAATAAGAAACATACGGTCTGTGATGATGTTATTTTTATACAGTGTTCTGTGTACCTCTGTATCTGCCTTTGTCCTCTCTCTCTCTCTCTCTCTCTCTCTCCTCTCTCTCTCTCTCTCTCTCTCTCTCTCTCTCTCTCTCTCTCTCTCTCTCTCTCTCTCTCTCTCTCTCTCTCTCTCTCTCTCTCTCTCTCTTTGTTGATCTTTCGACAGCATTGTAGCTCCCAAATACTGGCCCGTAGCAATCTCTCTCTCTCTCTCTCTCTCTCTCTCTCTCTCCTCTCTCTCTCTCTCTCTCTCTCTCTCTCTCTCTCTCTCTCTCTCTCCTCTCTCTCTCTCTCTCTCTCTCTCTCTCTCTCTCTCTGTGGCAGCACCGTTTCGTAAACCCAGGATGTGAATTATCACAGATCAGGAGTTGCTTCTGGGGCCTCGCGGAAACAAAGGACGACTGTGAAGCGTGCGTGTACAGGTGCAGGTGTGTGTGTGTGTGTGTGTGTGTGTGTGTGTGTGTGTGTGTGTGTGTGTGTGTGTGTGTGTGTGTGTTGGGTTTACTCTTTTTTTTTTTTTTTTTTTACTGTACCTTCTGCCAGACCTTAAACCGATCGGCATAGTTCCTTTTTTTTTTCATTATAAATTTCAAGCTCGATTTTTGTTTCTCTCTCTCTCTCTCTCTCTCTCTCTCTCTCTCTCTCTCTCTCTCTCTCTCTCTCTCCCTCTCTCTCTCTCTCTCTCTCTCTCTCTCTCCTCTCTCTCTCTCTTCTCTCTCTCTCTCTCTCTCCCTACCTTTTATGCTCCAATAGTTTTGCTCGTGCACGCAGCCCACGCTTGGAAGAAGTGGCAGATGTTATGTTTGTTCGCTTTTACACTAAACGGCTACACCTTTATTAAACTCTTACGTATCACCTCCGCATCCGAATCCGTCATTGTACTTACCACGTAGAGACGCAAGTGTTATGGATGGGCGATGTGACAAGGGTACTTTTTAGAGCACAAGCACACACACATACAGGGAGTTAGTTGTGAGGAGTGACAGTCATTGGCGGGTGTAAAACATTGTGTGTGTGAAAGTTGCTCGGGCTTGACAATAACCTCCAAGTGTTACCTACGCTCTTTGCTGATGTGTCGTGATAGCATACCTTCCTTCGGTTCTTTTTCTTTCTGCCTTACTTTCCTCCTTTCTCGCTTCCTAATGTACTTTTGTTTTTGTTTCGTTCCTTCCTTCCTTCTTTCCTTCCTTCCTTCTTGCGGTCTTGCTTGATTTCTCTCCTTTCCTTCTTTCGTTCATTTGTTGTTCCCTTCTTTGCCTCTGTTTCTTTATCCTTCACTTTTTTCTTTCTTCCTGTCCTTCTTCTTCCTTTCTTTTCCTCTTCTCTTTTCTTTTCTTTTTTTCTTTTCTCTCTTCCCTTTGTTTCTTTCTTTTTTCCTTTCTTCCGTCCTTTCTTCCCTTCTTTCCCTCTTCCTTTTTTTCTTCTCGTTTCTTTCTTCTCTTCTTTATTCATCGTATCATTTTTATTTCCTCCTTTATTTCTCCTTTCTTTCTTTCTTTCCTCTCCTTTCTTTCTTCTTTTCATTCCTTCTTCGTTGTCTTTCTCTCTTTTTTTATTCTCCCGTCTTTATTTTTTTCCACTTCTTTCATCACTACCCTTCCTCTCATTCATATTTCATTCTTCCTCCCTCTTTACGTCACACTTTCTCCCTTGTTCTTAATGACATCCCTCTCTTTCTCCCTCCCTCGCTCACCTCTTCACTTCCTTTTTTTTCATTTTTTCCCTCACCACCCTTCCTTTCATTCACACTGCCGTATTCCCCGTGTTTGCGTCATGCCTGCCTCCTCTCCTCAGTCCTTCCCCTCCCTCTCACGTAGCCATAACAAACTAGACTCGTTAGTATCCCATTCTTCCTCTGTTGCCTAACCTTGTACGTACGCTCATTTTCATCTTCCTGTCGTCTTGCATCACCTTTACTTCCTCGAGGACTCGCTGATTTATTCTCTCGCTCGGTGTTGTGTTTTGTATAGACGAATGCAAACAGTCTTGGAGTTCCCATCAGTCATTCCTTTTCAGTGTTTATATCTTGGCCTTGTTTTTCTTTAACGTCGCTGGTTTTGCTTATCCGTTTTGTATATGCCCTTCACGTTCTTATTATATTTTTGCACACTTAATCCAACGCATACGAATGATCTGATGACGCAGCTCTTATTCGGTAAAGACAATTGTGGCTCTAACACAAAGCTCCCCCACTCCCATGGATGGAAGTTGACCAAAACTGAGTTGCGATTGAAGTTGGATTATCGTGGTCGTGTGGCACTGTGATGGTGAGCGTGCACTCTGCCAAAACTAACAAACTCTAGCAAGCTGCGGCTCTGAGGGATGCGTCAGGATAACAGCCACCCAAGCAATGTTTCGAGGCCTGAATAAGTTCGTTGTTTCACTGCCGAGATGCGGTGGGTGGTGGGTCACCCTCGCGGTTGTGTCCTTCACTGCCTTTCTGTATTGTTACACTGAGGGCCTGCGGTACGTTTCCACTAACAATCCTCCCTGCATGAGGCCTCAGTTGTACTTTCTATGCCTTGTTGGCTCTGCAATCACACAGAAGTCAGGGCTCAAGGACGACACGTAGGTCACCTCAGACAACCTTGGGCTGGAAACTGGGCTGGACCGGAACGCGGCTCTTAACTCTTGAGAAACGAGTCTTGTAAGTAATGCACCACACCGCCTTTAACTTCTAATATATGCATTATAACTTCAGCTTTCTAGTATATCATAAGTGTAGCCATTTAGTATATCGGTATCTCCTTTTTTTGCCGCTCTTATGTACTGGCGATGTACAGTACGTAGGTCCACCGCGATGCTGTAGCGACCCCGGCCACCTGGAATCGTTACCACGCTTGGATAGCTCCGTAGCCACCTGCAGCGGATGTTTGATTTTTGTTTGCTTGATTTGTTGGTCCGATACCATTCTTCATGCCATTAATCAACCACCTTTTTCCCAGCAATCCGTAATTGAAAACAAATACCTGACGCCATGACCCTGAACCACTCCGCCGTAACTAGATGCAGGCGGGAGGCTCACCTGAAGGCAGCAGCAGCAGGCAGCGTCCTCCTGGAGAGCGTTGGCCAGGCATCACAAAAGCAAGATTGATTTCAGCCATGTATTCCCCCAACATTTACTGCACCTGTGGAAGGAAATGATGATTTCGGTATTATTCAGTCTATGCTAGAAAGACGTGCCGCTTTCTACATATTTCCTTCAGCGTACAGTGACTGCATTCCATGTAGTAAATTTGTTTGTAACAAGAATACCAAGTGGGTCAGGTGTGCGGTTACCTGTGTGCCGAGCTGCGTTGGCCTGTGACCGTATTTGCCAAGGTTATCAGGTATTCCGTCTACACTTCGTTTTATTGACGTATCGGAATTTATTGACCTTCGTCCTATTCGATCAAGGGTTGAAGTACCTTGCGTTGTGCAATCGACGAGATCCCAAGGGAAGTTGTATATCACTCCCCACATATTTCAACCAGTGTGTGTGTGTGTGTGTGTGTGTGTGTGTGTGTGTGATGCATAGTTAGATAAAAATCTAGAATACATAGAGAGAGAGAGAGAGAGAGAGAGAGAGAGAGAGAGAGAGAGAGAGAGAGAGAGAGAGAGAGAGAGAGAGAGGCAACCATCACCATCACTACTCAACTGTCTCAAACACATTTAAATCCCATTAGCCTCGCCTCCTTCCCTCACTCACTCCCTCGCTTCCGGTCATCTTCTCTAATCACTCTACGACGTCTGGCCACCACCTCCTCTCCTCCTCCTCCTCCTCCTCCTCCTCACTCACCTCTCTCCTCTCCCTCTGCCCCCTCCCCACGCCCTTTACCCATCCATCGGCGGTCAAGGTCCTGTCTCTCATCCCTTCCTCCCTTCACTCCGCGTTACTCTATTCATTCATCTAATCAACTTTAACCATTATAATTGGCTTATGAATTCTTAGCCTTTAATCCAATCCATTATCCCCGTGTTATCTGTGGCTTATGTATCCCTGCAGGTAACCCAGACAAATATTAACACGGGAATTAATATAACTTTTGAATACCTAATGAGGAATGTTTGTTGGTGTTGCTCCTGCGTGGAGGAATTGTGGAGAATGTGTTGCGTGTTGGGAAGAAAGAAATGTATATATAGTAAGATCTGCCGTGTTGTGAGAGGAAAAGCATATAATATTGTAGTAAGATTTGCCTCTGCATTATTTACGTAAGCACAAACGTTCACATTTACACTTGATAAATTGTATGCAAACAGCGTCATGCATTTTGCCTCCGCCATCAACACGACAGTATAAAACGACAACGTCACAAACATCATTACCGTCGCCGCTATCTTGATCCACCCGTCGCCACCGCCGCCGCCTCCACCACTACCACCACCACCGCCATCTCCAACACTAACGCCGGCAACAATCACCACCGCCATCATGTGTATAGTATATGTTTGTAAAAAAAAAAATTAGCTAAAAAATGTCTTTGTTGTTGCTTTTACCACTTCTACTGCTGCTATTAACAATGGAATTACAACTACTGCTACTGCTATTGCTACTGCTGCTACTACTACTACTACTACTACTACTACTACTACTACTACTACTACTACTACTGATAATAATAATAATAATAATAATTATAATAATAATAATAATAATAATAGTAATAATAATAATAATACTATTGTTACTACTATAAATTCTGCTGTTACTACTGATATTTCTACTGCTACTTACTACTACTACTACTACTACGTACTACTACTACTACTACTACTACTACTGCTGCTGCTGCTGCTGCTGCTGCTGCTGCTGCTGCTGCCTGCTGCTGCTGCTGCTGCTGCTGCTACTACTACTACTACTACTACTACTACTACTACTACTACTACTACTACTAACTACTCTACTACGCAAGACCGTCACCAACCCGGGCCCCTTCACCCTCGCCGTCAGAACTATCAGTCTTCCCATGACGTAGCAAGATATAATCCCGTAACTTCCAGCCGAGGGTAAACTTGTCGAGTCAATGTTGGCGGGCTATAATCAGCATCCACCGCCCGCCAGTTAACGTGTTTGTCCCAATGAAAATCGTGAATCACTGCCACACATCCGTAATTATGACAGCACCAAATTGAAAAAAACGTCTGAATTGTGCGGAGGGGGAGGTCGGAAGCCAGCCGCCAGCCGCCATCCGCCAGCCGTCAGCCGTCAGCCGCCAGCCTTCCCGAGGTCGGCTGCGCCCCCGCTGAGGGGAGGGGCCGCGCACCGCCGCCCCCCCACGAATCTGCCGGTGACCTATGGCCGTGACCTCCATATACCTTGTTAGCACGCGCGTCACACCCTTCTGTGCTGAGCCTTGAGGCCTCGTCCTTCTCTTCCTTCAGGGTCACCACCCGCGACACCAATCCCCTCGACGGGCACCCCTCCTCCCACACACACACACACACACACACAGACACACACACACCACGCAGCCCCAGGAAACCTAGTGTTGTATGTGTTGGAGCTGTTATAACGTGTGTGTGTGTGTGTGTGTGGGTGTGTCTGTGAGAGAGAGAGAGAGAGAGAGAGAGTAAGTGCGTAAGTCAGTCAGTCAGTCAGCTGGTCCTACGGTTTACTGGAGCATAAATCAGTCATCACACTAATTTTATAAAGAGAGAGAGAGAGAGAGAGAGAGAGAGAGAGAGAGAGAGAGAGAGAGGAGAGAGAGAGAGAGAGAGAGAGAGAGAGCATTGATGCATTGAAGTCCATTAAAACCACAATGCCTCGAAATGTGTTCTTGTAATCCGGGTGAACAATGCGGCAACCACCACCCCCACCCCGCGATTCATCCACAGAACACTCCAACAGAAGGTTCGAATCTCAACAAGCAACCGACCCTTAAAAGCGTTCCGATCTCTTAGAAGGTCGAAGGTTTACGAGTGTGTAAACGCGAAACAATATCACAGCGGGAAGGTAATAAGACGAGGATCAAATCGCCATGTTGCAAGCGTCGTCAGAGGTCCTGGTCCCTTGCAAGACTGTGCGGCGTAGAAGACCGTGAAGATGGTACGAGAGAGAGAGAGAGAGAGAGAGAGAGAGAGACGAGAGAGAGAGAGAGAGAGAGAGAGAGAGAGAGAGAGAGAGAGAGAGAGAGAACATATAATGAGAGGAAGACAATCCAGACCCATGATGTATTTAAAATTCCATAAGGGCTCCAGCATGTGATCCCATGTGGGGCAACAACTGGCTTTTGCTACAGGGGCGGCTGAGGCGAGCGGCGGGGGGGCGAGCCAGGCAGTGAGTACGAGAGAGGAAGGCTCGTGAAGTCTGGAGGGGGGGCTGGAAAGAGATAAGTGGGGCTGGGCGTCGCTACAAGGGCCGGCCGAGAGATGGGGAGCGTTAGGAAAGGCTTGTCAGAGCTGGAGGGATGGATGGTAGGGTGTGTTAGGGGAAAGAATACGGTGGGTGAACACTTTCCACCAGGAGTGAGGTCAAGGTCGGTGACGAGACGTGGAATGCGGAAAGTAACGAGGCGGTTTCTAAGGTCTCGGGTTACGTTTCATTATTCCTTGTGCCTTTTCCTGCGTTATATAACAATTCACAATACGAAAGGAGCTGTATTAAATCTTTAAGAGCACCTACAAGAAAGAAAATAGAATAAAGAAATATATTACCCTATGATGTAGCTAGTAGTATGATTAAGGAGATGGCTATAAAAACAATAAGAAATGCTCGAGATTGGTTTGTGATTAAGGAAACACGTCAAGTAGCATGAATAGAATTAACCCTTTTGAATGACCTGGCTTCCCTCAGTTTGATAACATTACCTAGTACAAGTATAGAATGCATTTTTGAGAGACACAACTAAGGGCAAAAGGAATGACGAGATATTTCAAAACTTTAAATGCCTTTAACTCCGTGAAATCATCTAGGGCCGTATTAATCTGCATAAATAAAATAACATGTTTCACAGTGTTGTTCTGTGTTCTGACTTTACTTGTGATTCTCCGTAACCCTGCGAGGCGCTGTGTTACGGTACTCTAATGATCTGTTGTGATGCGGACATTTGTGATGTGGCTGTAGTTGGTAAAGGCGCCCCACCCCGAGCCTTCACACCCGGGCCATTGTGTTGTCCCGCTGAAGACCCATCGACGTGCTGCCTCACCAGGGCGGGACATTCAGGGGAGGGAAACTGTCCCTCACAAAATTCTGAAGCTGACCTGATATAAAAAAGTCCTGCCTTTACTTCATGCGCATAGGAGAACCATAGAAACAATAGCGAATACTGTTATCATAAGGTTATTACGCTGAAATAAAAATAAATAAATAAATAAATCCTCTGCTTACATACATATTTCACCGCAAATGAGTTACACAGAAAACAGCGATGAAAACTATCAACTTACAATTCGTAAGGTAAAATTACATGATAAAGAAAATGAAGCGTTACACTCACAAAATTAATCAAACCACATGACAGTTTTCGAAAAAGTGACAACAAAAGGAATATAAAGACAAAGGGCGATAAAAGACTTAAACAGTACATTAGGATATTAAAAGTTGCTGCTGCTTACTGTGATGGAATGACGACGGGAGAGTGAGGAGGACGGGCAGAGAGAGAAATGATGTTTTGTAGTCTGACTTTATGATACCGAGTCATTCTGTAGACTTTTTTCGTGGGACTACATGCTGAGAATTTTCGAGAAAGGAAGAACGAGCTTAGCAAGATTTTAATCCTGTGTGTGTGTGTGTGTGTGTGTGTGTGTGTGTGTGTGTGTGTGTGTGTGAGGGTTGTAGAGCTTCGCCCATGAGAGAGAGATCGAGGGTCTTAGTGGGATGTCCGGAGAGAGAGAGAGAGAGAGAGAGAGAGAGAGAGAGAGACGAGAGAGAGAGAGAGAGAGAGAGAGAGAGAGAGAGAGAGAGAGAGAGACTTGGTTAGTTTTCATCCCAAAGGCGAGGTAGCCAGCACTGTGGAGGGTCACCAACAACAGGTCCTCACGAGTCCCTTATTTCACCCTCTGGCTTCACCCTCAGGTAGCGACAGGATTTTTGAAGCAAGCCCTGTTACTGCGCCCCGAGGCAAGATGAAACGAGGCACGCCTTCCACTCACTCACCCATGTCTCAGCGTCCTAAACCCGACTGTCTCATACACACAGAGGGCACGTTCTCCTTAGCAATATTTTTTTAACTGCTAATGACGCTATGACACTTATTGCCTCACTTAAGTAACCCTAGACGACTTTAGTGGACTCAGGCTCTAAAAAGGTTTTGAATTAGTTTGATCACTCCTTTTGGTGTTATCGGTGTCTTTCAAAATTATGTTCTAAACTTGCACCAGACCATTTTATTAAGCTTGAGGAGAAACCAAAACAGTCAGAGAGTTAAGTGAAGTCTTGTGTTTTCCTTTGGAGCTTTGTATAAGGGGTCCTGCGCGCGCGTGTGTGTGTGAGAGAGAGAGAGAGAGGAGAGAGAGAGAGAGAGAGAGAGAGAGAGAGAGAGAGAGAGAGAGAGAGAGAGAGAGAGAGAGAGAATGATAGTGGTGGATCATATTCTTTTGGACCAAGGTAGTAGTGTGTGTTTGTTTATGGCTTTGATAGCAATGAACCGCAGGCAGTGTTACATAAGCACCAACGGTTCATGTATAAAAGGCTGTTCTTATGGATTTTAGAGTGGTCTTACACACCGTCTACTTGACTGCCCACCTTGTAAAAACGGTTTTAAATTAAATCCATTACATAACTTGAATAATTTTTGCTATCCTTCGATGGTCCTCCGTGATTATATGTATTAGAGATAGGGAGGCGGAGACAGCGGGGAGGGGAATGGAATGAAATGTACTCAGAAGCAATGATAAGTTTGTAAAGGAGTGATTATGACCAGCAGACTCGTTACAAACAGGTGTTGCAATAAATTCCACATACAGCTTCAAATGATCAACTCCTCTCTCTCTCTCTCCTCTCTCCTCTCTATCTCTCTCTCTCTCTCTCTCTCTCTCTCTCTCTCT
>NC_087154.1:27569526-27579526 GCF_035594125.1 Scylla paramamosain
GCGGCCGGTGGTTAAGACGCTGGATGCCGATTTATGGGGTTATCAGAGGCCGCCATCTCCGCCGCCAGGGAGGGTTCTGTCGCTTATACTTTATCCCCGCCGCTTATCGTCCTCCCGATGGAGTTTTGGCTGAGCTTGAGTTGAGGAGATTTGGGAGGCCTCCCTCTGCGGCGCCTTGGTGTGGGATCGCCCGTGGAGGAGGAATGTAGGCAAGGAGCAAGACCTGCATCACTCTTGGTTGCAAGCTGTTATTCCGGCTGCGTCTTGCTGGTGGTTGTGGTGGTGGTGGTGTGCACGCCTCCTGCCTCGCTCACTGCTGCTTGGCTTTATATGGACTACCATACTGGAAACAAGTGTTTGCCCCTAAGCACGACAGGGCTTGTGAGTGAGACGCTTCTCTTGCGAGTACTTGTAATTGGATGGTGGTGGTGGTGGTGGTGGTGGTGGTGGTGATGAGGAGAGTTATAATGGTGACGATAGTGATAATGATAATAGTAATAATAATAATGATAATAATAATAATAATAATAATAATAATAATAATAATAATAGTAGTAGTAGTAGTAGTAGTAGTAGTAGTAGTAGTAGTAGTAGTACTATTGATAAACAGCAATAACAGCAACAAAAATAATAATAATAATAATAATAATAATAATAATAATAACAATAATAATAATAATAATAATAACAATAACAACAACAATAATGACACTGAGGCAGAGGTGTGAGCAACAAGAGGTGCGAAGCGAGGCGAGGCGAGGCGAGGCAAGGCAAGGTAAGGTGGCAGGCGCGGCACCAAGCACGGCTGATGTTGCCAGCTCAACTCAACACTCAACTCAACTCAACTCATCAGGGAATCGCGCACATAATTGGAATCTTTTATGTAAGACAGTGTGGTTTGGGAAAGAAAAATTATCCCTCTGATTGGCTTGTAAATCACCTTCGGCTCTCGGACCTTGAGCTGCACACCTACAGTAGCCGGGAGACCTCCTGGGGCGAGAGTCGTGACTGGGACCACAACCAGCAACTTGCTCTGAAAAAAAAAAGACGTACTGCTGAACATGACCTTTGGGAATGTTGCTGTTATGGGTGCCCTTTCCTGTCGTCCGCGTGATGGATTAATTTAGAGTAATTTATAGTGGCAGGATAAGCTCATGAATGACTTAAGTGTGCAGTGACTGAGGAGTGACCATGATTAGTGATGGTCGGCTAGAGGAGTGTGTGCCTGTTTGTTCCGGAGCTTCTTGGTACTTATGTGTTTGTGTGTTTGTGGCTGAAGCATCGAGCACTAAATGATGAGGTGACGAGGATAGGTAATAGCACTGTATGTTTTTGTGGCAGGAACATTGAGCACTAAGTAACGAGGTGATGAGGATAGGTATCAGTGTTGTGGATGAGCTGGGGTGCCTGTTGGTGTGGCAGTGAAGGGAAGCGATGGCTGTGATGAGGTTGTGGTGATGGAGGTCTGCTGATAGCGGCTCGTGTGGTGGCTTTGCTCATGGTGACGGGATGGACAGTGTTATGCAAAGGATGGGTGTTGATGTAGACTCTCCAGGGTATCATTCTTCCTCAGAATAAAACTGAAATAAAATCTAAGTATATTTCATCTTCCTTCTTCCTCCTTCCTCGCTTCCTTTCAGTTCGTCTCTCTCTCTCTCTCTCTCTCTCTCTCTCTCTCTCTCTCTCTCTCTCTCTCTCTCTCTCTTCTCCCCCTCCCCCTCCTCCTCCTCCAATCTTCTCCATTTACCTTCCTTCCCCCTCCGCCACCTTATCTCTCCCTTGCGCAAACGAACATTCCCTCCACACTACAGAGAAGAATTAGTAAGGGAAGGTGTGCCCATATCCGTCTGTCCGCTGCTGTGTTCGTGCGTCTGCTGAGGCTGACGGACTCCCTCCCTCTACGCCTTCCCCAATGTAGACGTCTCGCGCGAGGAGTGTCTCCCCCTATCACAACAGACGAATCAGGGGCTGCTAACTGCCTTGTCAGCCACCAATTAGAATAGATTACCGCAGCTGTAAACTAGATGTCTCCTTATTCGGCTAACAGGAGTGTGTGTCCAGGGTGGCACGGCTCACTGATGTACTGGCTGACTGTCTGGGTGTCTGGCAGGTTGCTGAAGAACTGGTTGATTGGCTGGCTGGCTGTCTGATCGGCTTGCTTATGGATGGCTGAATGACTCGTCTGCTGGCTATCGTGTTGGTTGGCTTGCTGGTTGACAGGTTAACTGAAGAACTGGTAAACTGAGTGACAACCTAGTTGACTGGCTAAGTGACTGACAAGCGGCCTGGCTTGTTGGTTGATTGACTGAAGGACAGTCTGGTTAACAAACTGGCTGGCTGGCTGGCGAGATGTTTTTTTGGCTGACTGGATAAAAGACTGTTTAGCTAGATTGCTAGATACTTTTTTGACTGACTGACTGACAGACTGCTGGCAAAGTGCCTGCATAGCTGGCTCGCTAACTAGCTGTAGGATATGGGTGCTGTCTATCCACTAAACTGAAAGTGGCTGGGTGATCGAATGACTGCCTGACTCACTGGCTTTTTTGTATATCTCTCTCTCTCTCTCTCTCTCTCTCTCTCTCTCTCTCTCTCTCTCTCTCTCTCTCTCTCTCTCTCTCTCTCTCTCTCTCTCTAAAAAGCAGCTGAAAATGTAGCAGTTCTTGTAATTAACGTGCGCTACAAACACTACAGACGAGGGCAAAGCTTGGGCACATCAGTCTCCCGCTGCAGCTGTGTTCCCTAGTGGCCTCGGGCACAGTTTGGTAGAGCCAAGGCGAAGAATAAGGTGTAGAAACTTATTATTTTCTCAAAAATAGAGTATAATGAGCATAATTGTAAAGTCCTGTCTCTTAATGAGAAAGATAAAAAGATGTTTTGTGCCAGAATTAGGCACTTGATTAATATATACAAATGATCATTATAAGCGACCAAGACATTATAACCCAAAGTCTGCTTAATGTAAGCAACACATCCCTCGTCAGCATATATTGTCTCGGTGGCAAATCCTTGGAAAAATATAATATTGATTTCTTGGTCAATTATTCTCGTAACAAAGGTTCTATCACCTATCAGTGTTGGATCCTGCTTTGGGCCAGCGGTATCAGCGAGCCAATCTTGCAGTGTATCCATTGTGACTGACACGTTGGATCCAGTCCAGCCTCACCTTCACTTAGATCACTGTATCTATGTAAGGGAAGTGGATTTGGCACCTGTTGAACACGACAAGGAGCAGCGACATTATTACAGCCTCCTTGAAAGAACATTTAAGTTTGAGCTTTGATGAATATCTGGCAAGGGCGAGGCTGTAATGAGGAAATGATTAGCCGAAGAACATGCTCGTAAAGAACTTCATATGTTTAAAACATTCATGAAAAAGGTACAGCAAGTAACATGTTTTCATTATTTTGACCAGCATAATTGGTAAATACTCATGGAGAATGATATCTCTTAATTTCCCTGTAAAGAAAGGAAAGTGAACTTGAAAAGAACAGTTTTGAAAAGAAACAAAGCCATTAAAGAAACAAAAAGTCACCTCAGAAAACATGCAAAAATACTGGACTCAAAGGCTCATTAATTGAGAACATCAACACTAAAGAGAAGGAATATCATTAATATTATTAATATAATCAAGGACATACGTCAGTCTCTCTCTCTCTCTCTCTCTCTCTCTCTCTCTCTCTCTCTCTCTCTCTCTCTCTCTCTCTCTCTCTCTCTCTCAGCACAAAATTATTTAGGAGTGGCTGAGCGAGTCTCCCTGAAATTTGAGGCAGTTGATCCTCATCTGACAGGCTCATTTGGTTAATCTTTGGTGCCGATTGCATGAATAATTAACAGAGAGAGAGAGAGAGAGAGAGAGAGAGAGAGAGAGAGAGAGAAGAGAAGAGAAGAGGGAGAAGAGGTCAATTATTGGGAGCATTAGATAACATAGTTGGCTTCAGATTCACACGTCTCCCAGCGCTGATTCCAAACAGTTCGCAGATATTAATTACCGGGGAGACTTTACGGTTGTGTTTGTTAGTTTCCATGGAAAAATAGTATAAACAGAAATGAAATCAAGGAATGAGACCCAGCGATCACCTTAAGAATATTTACCTTATATTAATTGATATATATTTGGATATAAGAAGAAATGAATTACAGAGAAATCCAGTTCATCCGGAAGTTGTGTGTGTAATTGTTCGACGTAACGAGGGCGAGATAATTACGGATGGGTATTGTTTGTATGATTTATTTGTTGTCTTAAAATTTAAGGCGATGCAGTGTCGTGATTAGTGCTCTTTTGGACAAATGATTAATGATCATGTGTCTGTTAATTATATTATTTTTATCTGACTTATATTATACATTAACAGTTAACTCATTTATTTGTCTGTTTATTTATTAATTTATGTATTCATATATTTCTGTTTATTCATACTCTTATTTATTTATTTATTTATTTATGTGCTTTGATTTGTCTGATTTGTCTGTCAGTGTCTTGCATTTGTTTTGCTGCTGCTTATTTGCGGCTGACTCACCGTGTTGGGTTTTCTCTTCTTGTCTGTTATATATATATATATATATATATATATATATATATATATATATATATATATATATATATATATATATATATATATATATATATATATATATATATATATATATATATATATATATATATATATATATATATATATATTATTATTATTATTATTATTATTATTATTATTATTATTATTATTATTATTATTATTATTATTATTAATATTCCTCTGATCGATTTCACCTCCCTGTAGCTTCCCGTGTAATTTCTTAATTTTTTTATTATATGTTTTAAATCCTCCTTCTCCTTCCCTCCCTCGGCACTTTTTTCATGATATATTAGATATTACTATAATATCCCTTGTGATTTCCGTACTTCTTTCTGTTATCCTCTCTTTCCACTCCTTTCTCCACGTTCTTCTCTTCGTTTTCCTCCTCCGTTGCTTCCATGCTTCCTCCCTCCTCTCCCCTCCCCCTCCCAGCAGTAGGTACTTATCATCACCACTTTTTCATTTTTTATTGCCCATTCACCGTTCCGTCTTTTTTTTGTCCTTGGTGCTTGTAGAAGGACGGAGGGAAGAGGCATGGAAGGGGGAGGCTAAACTGCTTGTTCCTCCATCCTGATTGTAAGTTATGGTTGGGTTGGTTACACTGTCTGTTACTGACACCGACACCACCACCACCACCACCTCCACCTCCATCTCCTCTACCACCACCACATTAGAACCACTAACGCCGTCGTCACCACCACCACCATCACCACCCGAACACCATACACACAGTGCCTTACTATAACATAAACATTCGTATCCTTCTGTACAGAGAATAGTGGCAATATGTATTTTATTTTATTTTATTATTATTATTATTATTATTATATTTGTTTTATTTTATTTTAAATTTTTTTCGTTTCGTGATACTGTGGTTAGGTTCTCCTTGATGATAGTTAATGTAGTGTAATGAAGTTAGATTGAAAAGGGTAAGTAAGTTTGTTGTTGTTTGAAATTCCTTATGATAAAAAGTAACACTAACATTGCCACCACTTGACCATCACCACCACCACTATCATCGGTGCAAACACTACAAACATTACTACCACCACCACCACCACCACCACCAAAACGCACAAAAGCGAGTAAGAAAAAAAGTACACAAGTGGTAATTCAAGAAGACGAATAGTTTTATAGCGGCGCTGGAATTACTTTACGATACAATTATTTAGTGAGGTAATACGACCGTTTATTTATTACACTCATTACCAGAGCCACAATCCTCAGTCACAGCTCCAAGTGTCTTTTTTTTTTTTCTTTCCTTTCCTCTCATACCTCCATTACCGTCTCTCTCTTCATGCTTCTCTTTCACTCTTCTTCTATTTATCCTGCAATTATTATTTTTCTCTGCCTCTCTCTTCTTTATGTTCTTTGAGCCTAACTGTCTCTCCTTTCATTCATTCGTTCATTCATTCATTCTCTTCCCTTTCTTATATCTTAGGCCTGTTTGTCTGTGTGTCTGACCTAATGCTTATTTGTGTGTGTGTGTGTGTGTGTGTGTGTGTGTGTGTGTGTGTGTGTGTGTGTGTGTGTGTGTGTGTGTGTGTGTGTTCTGCCTGCATACCTGCTTATCTCTCTCTCTCTCTCTCTCTCTCTCTCTCTCTCTCTCTCTCTCTCTCTCTCTCTCTCTCTCTCTCTCTCTCTCTCTCTCTCTCTCTCTCTCTCATTTACTCTTCCTTGGTAATTCTCTTTTACTTCATATCCAAATCTTCTATCTCCACTTCCATCTCTTCTTCTCACAAATTTCGACACTTCCTTTTATTTATTTTTAACTCATAACAACTTCATCTTTTTTTTTTTCATCCGTCCTCTCTTCCCCCCAAAAAACTGCATCCCTCTCAGTTATCATATTTACATCTTTCTCTTTCCACCTCCTCATCTCTCTCCATCCTCCTCCTCACCCACTTTTTTCCTCCTCTCGCCTCCTTCACCTATTGTTTTTTCCCTCTTGTGCCAGCCCATATTCGCATCTCTTTCCACCTCCTCACCTTCCTCCTCTCTCCTCCTCATACACCTCGTTCCTTCTCTTGTCTCCTTCACCCAGTTTTTTCCCTCCTCTGCCTTACCATATTCGCCTCTCTTCAGGTCTTCTCGTCCTCCTCTTCCGCCCTTGCCACCTACAGCGCAGTTAATTGGTGTTTACAGGCGAGTACTGTGAGCGGAGACCCTCCCAGTGTCCCCTCTTATCGCAAGAATCATGCTCTGTGTGTGTGATGTGTGGCTGGCCTATCACGGTACATCTGTGACGGGGGGCGGGGGACAGCGAGGCGGCCAGAGAGAGAGAGAGAGAGAGAGAGAGGGAGAGGGAGAGATTTACGTATATCGCACACACACATTTTTGCTCCAGTCAGGGTGATCTGCTCCTAAATCTGGCCACGCAAGGGGATATCGCTTTGCCCCTTTATCGGATCCCTGCATCGGACAAGTAATGGTTAAGTTTAAGGCGAGGGTTGAGCGAGGCAGGGAGCGTTGTACTGTATGACTGAAGCCCTCCCGGTGTAGATCATTGTGACGTATCCGGTACAGAGAGGAGTGTCCCACGTGAACTGTATACTTAGGGATGCTTGGCCTGGATTGCGTTAACTAACTAAAAAACGCTGGAGAGAGAGAGAGAGAGAGAGAGAGAGAGAGAGAGAGAGAGAGAGAGACTTTCATAAGAACTGACAAAGAAATTTAAGAAAACAAGCATAAAATTATACAAACTTTTTTTACACAAAAAAAAAGACAAGCGTTGTCATAAACAAGTAAAAAAAAAAAAAAGACGGGAAGTCAGCTAGCCAGACAGACAAGCAAACAAACAGACAAACAGACAAGCTTCCATATAGGCAAACATTTGGACACTCAAACATGGTAACACTTACACACACACACACACACACACACACACACACACGTACTGGAATACCTACACGCAGACATTAGCTTTAGGAAAATGAAAATATATCCATCAGGAGGCGACGTCAATAGATAACAAGGCATTAACATAAGAGTCGATATTAGTCGCCTGAATGTTGAACGTTGTGTAGCGATAAAGACGCAGATAAAAGTAGTGATATCTCTCCTTCCTCTGCCTTTCTCGACCCCTCCTCCTCTTCTTCCTCCTAATCCTCCTCCTCGTCTTTTTTTTTTTTTTTCACCTTGTCAGTTTTTTTTATTTTCTTCCTTTTCCTTTTATTTTGTTATTGTTGTTGTTGTTACACATCATTGTTATTGTCTTTATTAAAGTTATGAATATTTTTATTATTATCATTGAAGATACACATAAGCATCGGTGGTTCAGTGGTAGAATTCTCGCCTGCCACGCGGGAGGCCCGGGTTCGATTCCCGGCCGATGCATACTTTTATTATCGTTGCTATTATATTTATCAAACACACACGCTCTCTCTCTCTCTCTCTCTCTCTCTCTACCCATCATCGTGCGCCCACAACCATAGAGATTTCTTCTTCTTCCTCTTCTTCAGGCATCAATTCCCATTATTTTATCCCTCCCCTTCTTCCTCCTGTTGTTATTATCATTATTATTATTATTATTATTATTATTATTATTATTATTATTATTATTTTATTTTATTTTATTATTATTATTATTATTGTTATTATTATTATTTTTTTTTTTTTTACGTACTACAACAGAGCTTTCTTTCTTCTCTATCTCGTCCTCTTCCAGTCGTCCTTTTTTTTTCCCCTTCTTTCCTCTCCTTTCGAAACTTGCTGAAGCATCTCCCCTCCAGTCTCCATCTCCTCATCCACTGCCTCTTCTCCACGCTTCCTCCCGTCACACTTTACACGTCATTCATTTGCTCCTTTCCTCCCATTCCTTTACATAACATTTCCTCCTCCCAGACGCCATCACACACTCCTCTTTTGCTTCACCACATTCATTTCATCACTTTTCCTTTCTCCACATCACTCCGAGCGTTCTTCTTCCCATACGCGTGATCCTCCTTATGTATTTTTTCCTCCTCCCTTCTCCCTTCCATTCTCTCTCTCTCTCCTCTCACCCTCCTCTCCTTTACCTCCTCCTTCCTTCCCTTCCTCTCCCCCCAATTCGTCGTGGTGGCGGGGACCAACTTGTTACTCAGAGTTCGAAGCATCGGAGAGCAGTAAAGAGATCCGAACACGACTCCTCAAGACAGTGATGCGATATATGAACCTTCCTACCTTCCCTCCCCTTCCCTTACCTATAGCCCCTCTTCCCCCCCCCTTTCCCTCTCATCTCTCCTCTTCCCTCTCGTCCCTCTCTTCTTTCTCCTTCTTTCTCTCTCTCCATGAAGACAAGGGGAGTGGCCGTTTTCGCTGTTTTAGTCGTTCTGTTTTGTGTTTCCTCCGCCGTGTTTGCTTCGTCACGCTGTTTGCGAGACGCCGTGATGGGTGCGGTGCGCTGCGCTGCGGTATATTGATTTGTTTTTGTTTTAGTGCTGGTTTTATCATAGAACATTTTTTTATATTTATTTGAGAGTCTTGTTGTTGAACATTTTCATTTCTTATCTATCTAAGGTTTTATTGATGTACGTATCACAGACGCCGAAAAAGTCAAAATTACTGTACAAAATTGTATGCGAGTTAGTACGACTCTTTCGCTGTTTCTATGCCATTTGGATATCTTTTGCGTCTCCTGGTACACTTGCCCTGCGTCCTCTCTTCCCCGAGTCTTCTTTTTCCTTCACTCAAGCTTATGTTCATTTTTACCACGTTTTTAGCTGTTCAGTCACTCTTCTCTATTTCATTCTTCCCCATACTTTCCTCTCCACTTTGATGAAGCTGGTCTTCACTAGTAGATTTAAACATATGTAAGTTTTACCATGTATGCGCAGTATATTCATAATTTTTAATGTATTTTTATATTAGACACTGGGATTTTCCTCGTTATTTTACATTAACATAGATTTTATTTTTCACCCTCATGTCCGCCACCAAATGCCACGACTCTTGCGGCGTCAATGTTGCATTATCATTCAATCAATCAATCATTTTACCAATTAATCACTGTCCTCCATTTCCTCCTTCCTCATCCCCTGTCCCTGCCATCTGCTTCTTCAGCCCTTGGGACAAACATAGAAAGAAACCAGATAACTTGCTTGTCGGTAATGGACGCTAGCACGGTGGTGGACGC
The DNA here is from genome assembly GCF_035594125.1 of Scylla paramamosain. Taxonomy (NCBI): domain Eukaryota; kingdom Metazoa; phylum Arthropoda; class Malacostraca; order Decapoda; family Portunidae; genus Scylla; species Scylla paramamosain. The sequence goes on from NC_087154.1 coordinate 27,579,214, forward strand.
AGGGAACGCACGCGTCGTGACCCGCGGACCAGTTACCCTCCAGGGAACGTGTCAGTCTCGCCGTTTGATAAGGATTTATATTTCTTGCCTTGACATTTTTTTTTCTTTTTTTTTAGAAAAAACCAAAGACAGCGAACTGGGATGCACGAAATCACCCTGCAGTTGAGAACATTACAGTAAACATCACAGTTCTGCCGTCAAGCTCAATGAATGAAACTGACATGGTTTGAAAGTACACTTTGAACAAGGTGGAGCGTCATATTGTGAAGAAAGAAAAAGAAAAGGAAAATTATGTGACTGAAACAAGCCGCCC
>NC_087154.1:27582026-27589526 GCF_035594125.1 Scylla paramamosain
CATTCACCTGCCATCCCTCATTATGCTTCCTCACACGCAAGTTCTCAGTAAATCTTATGTGGAATAGTGGTGTTACTTCATATGGTTCCCTGTTTACGATTAAGTCACGGTTAGATATTGGTTAAGTTTTTTTATTCTTTGTGTGTGTGTGTGTGTGTGTGTATACAGGAATTGTTGTATTGTCATTACATAACTAATGCTAAAATCTAAACTACTAAACTACTCATAATGTGACAGCACCTCGTGAAGTTCTTTTTACATAATCGAGTTACGGCCTCGAACAGATGTAAAGGTTTTCTAATGTACGTTATATCGTGTGCACGGAAGTAAGAAACACACTGTAATGATGAGGGTACTGCAGAAAGTGAAAGTACAACGGTGTTACATCACTGAATTCTCCTTTCATCTTGTAGTCACGGTTTTCTTTTGATATAATACTTTCTACTGTGTGTTATATAATGTAAATGGAAGAAAGTACATTTATTGAAGGTACAGTTCCCGAAATAAAGGACACATTATTGCAAGTGAAACAGCACAATAAATATAAAACCTCACCTGAATTTGTTTGGTGTCATGGCTCACTCCTGTCACGAGAGGCTGTCTTCTGTTTCATTCCGCGTTTGTTATAGTTTATTGTTACATTTCCAGTTTTCTTTGTTATATTATGTACTGAGAGAGAGAGAGAGAGAGAGAGAGAGAGAGAGAGAGAGAGAGAGAGAGAGAGAGAGAGAGAGAGAGAGAGAGAGACAGACAGACAGACAGACAGACAGACAGACAGACAGACAGACAGACAGACAGACAGACAGACAGACAGACAGACAGACAGACAAGGAGACAGGTAGACATGGATAAACTTATAAACATAGAGACAGACAGACCAAGACGAACCGAAGCACAAACATACAGACAGATAAAAAGAGAAAGACAGAGGCAGACACACACACATAGACAAAGAAACACAGACAGACACAAACAAACAAAACACATAAAAAAAAAAAACGAAAACAAATCCCTTCACATCCCCCTTTTACATCTTCCCTTCACACCCTCCTCCTTCACACCCACCTCCTTCACACCTCCCTCCCAGCACACCCCCTCCTTTCCCACACCCCCTCTCAGTGTCAAGATGGCCGGCCACAGAGGCACAGAGGCGCAGCAGCCACGTCGGTAATTAGACAAATCAATCACCGCGGCTGGCCTTCACCTCCTAATTACTTCGCCCCACCAGGTAACAAGTGTGCGGCGGCTGAGCGGGGGAGCCTCGACCCTGGGGCACCACACCACAGTGACCAGGCTTCCACGCCGTGCCCTGAGGGAGACCTTGGCTGGCGAGGGACTCTGGTGTTGGCGGTGATGGTGGGGAGGCTAGCTTGGTTTTGACACACACACACACACACACAGAGAGAGAGAGAGAGAGAGAGAGAGAGAAATAGAAGTATGGCCTTTGTTCGTAAAGTCTATTGTTAGTGAGATAAGTATATACGAGGTGCTAAGTGTGTGTGTGTGTGTGTGTGTGTGTGTGTGTGTGTGTGTGTGTGTGTGTGTGTGTGTGTGTGTGTGAGTGAGTGTGTGCGTGTGTGCGTGTGTGTGGATTTATGGTATATCCTGAGTCTGCGAATTATCATGCTTTCCTTGCTGCTTTTATTGGTCACAGTTGTTTATTATCTTTTTGTAGGAATTTGTTGTGTCATCGCTCATAATGTGCCCAGTGTGGTCCGTCCCACCGCTGCCGCTGATTTTCAACAGATAAACACGGACCTGTCGTAGTGGTCCTGACAGTGGTCCTAGTAGTGGTAGTAGAAGTAGTAGTAGTAGTACCTAGTAGTAGTAGTAGTAGTAGTTGTAGTAGTAGTAGTAGTAGTAGTAGTAGTAGTAGTAGTAGTAGTAGTAGTAGGAGTAATAGTAGCTGTTCTTATTGTTAATGTTGTTGCTTTTGTTATTGTTATTGGTGATGTTGTAGCAGTAACAGCAGCAGTACCAGCAATAGCACCAGCATCAACAACAGCATCAACAGTGACAGTAGCAGCGGCAGCACCAGCAGCACCAACAGTAGCAGCAGCAGCAGCAGAAGTAATAGTAGTAGTAGTAGTAGTAGTAGTAGTAATAGTAGTAGTGTTGTACAAATATATATACGTTGGCGTTTTATTACCACCTTGGATAACTTCTGATGCTCGCGTTTAAATCATGTGTATGTGATGAACGCGTTAGGTTTTCATTCTTTCAGTTTTGTTTGAACATTTTTTGGAAGCATGGACGAGGATTTTGTTTGCCTTTCATCAGTGTCATATTTCACCGGCTTTGTGGCACGCCTGACCCGCTGTGCAAAGGTCGCCGTCTCTCCTCATGAGGGAGCTGGAAGGATGTTTGGTTGAGGCCGCACATTGTATGCTTCATCTTTGTCAAAACATATGACGTTGACATTCAGAATAAATTTTAGTGGCTCTTCCTTGATAACTTTTTGGTTTTGGAGTGAAAATGAATATTGTTCAATACCATTAATTGGAATTTTTATTTGCAGGAGCGGTGACGCGTCGCCATCATCACAGGTGAGTACGAGTCCCTGACGGTGTGGTCTGGGCCTTGTCGCACTCATATTATTTCTAGGTGTGCTGGTCTCCTTCAGGTCGGGGGAGTGGTTTCGGCTTGCTTTGTGGTTGTGGTAGTTATGCTCGGAGCGGGCGGCACGCAGGTCTGGCCGTGTGTTGTAAGCAAGGTGTGGCTTACAGCACTCATTAAGTTTTGTAGGCGAAAGACAGAAAAAAAGTGTGGGCAGCAGCTGGCTGCAGGGTGTCGCCCTCTTGTTCTGGTTGTTCCGGCATTGAGCTCCTCACTCCTGGAATGTCCTACTCAGTCTGTAAAGAACTTAACTATCAGTCTCGCCGCGTCGCTCATATTTGTCCATCGGTTGCAGCGTGGATTTGCTTTTGTGGATTTTTTTACCGGTTATTTAACATGAGAATCACTGCACTATAAATTCTGCCGAGCCTTAAGAGGAGAGGGAGAGGGAGGGAGCAGCATGAGAAGAGTGTGCGAGGAGGGAGGAGAGGCAATAGGGGGCGCTGATTTTTCTTCATAGATAAATCAGTGAGGCTGTTCCCCTCCTGCCTGGAGTGCAATAAGACGGCAATGGTCAACAGCACAGGTGTAGCTCAGGACTTTTTTCTCTCTTTTCATCACTATGCAGTCCACGCATGCGAAGCTGCCTTACTTAGTTTGAATAAGTAATCTTCCATACACATTCGCTGTTTTCGTGTTCGTTATGATGTTAGCTGGACTGGAATCACATGCTTTTGACCGTCAGTGGTGATAGCTGGATATGTGACGCAGGAAAGATATAAGGAAGACTGAGCCGGTAGAAGGAAAGAGTGACGGAGGGAGAAAGAAAGTGTGGTGGGAAAAAAAAAAAAAAAGGAGGACGAAGGGAGAAAAGGGAATGGCATTGTGGTAATAAATCTTAAAAGTATGTCATAATCTTTTGCTTACAGTACGATGAATGGTGATACCAAAACACTGTGTGCGTCACCACTAACAAGGGTTTGATTATGAAAGATCCAATTTGTGAACGAAATAATGTTCCATTGTAATGCAGTTGTAACTAACGAGAGAAAAAAAAAAGGAACATTTTGCGAAACTCTGAAACAATAAACTGACGCGCTTCAAGGTCCCTCCATGAGACGGCTGAATTACTGTTTACAAATTGAAAGGTAATATGCAATAATATGGAATACGCGTGTGTAATGTTTGAGTGTGGATCTTGAAATTAACGTCTTTGTGTTGCTTGACAGAAGTACAAATTTTAACACTCAAAGGAAGATGACATGACATACTGTATGTTGCAACGAATCCATATTTTAAATTCTACATTGAAGCATTTGGTGCGATCAGTGCAATTGGAATTGATAGATTTTCTTATAAAGTAACGAGATTTGCCAGGAATGCGATTTAAACAGCCGGGCACATACTAAAGGTCCCTCATTTAGAGTTTATTTTTATTTTTCTTGCTTGTTACAAACGCACGATCCTCACGTGCTGGAGGAAGCCTTGGTGGGGAAGCTCACGGTGCGTTAATAAAAAGAATTATGGTTTTGAGAACTGTGGATCACGTTTTACTTCATGTGTAGCATCAGCTTCGTTGCATGCCATCCTCCCTCCCTTCTCCCTCTCTTACCTCCTTTCAGCCTATCTTCCTTCATTTTCCTTTTCACCCCATCCCCCTTCCTCTCAAAATTATGTTCACAGAAGATTTTTTTGGTTCAGATGTTATCTTACCACTGATCTGTGACAACTCCCAATACCGTGTGTGTGTGTATGTGTGTGTGTGTGTGTGTGTGTGTGTGTGTGTGTGTGTGTAATAATAATAATAATAATAATAAACGGTTTATTATTTAGGCAGTTGACAAACTGAAAATGTACATAGGGGATGGGGAAAAACTTAACATTAATCCTAACGGTAAGACTAATCTAGGAGGGAAATACTATTGATTGATGGCTCGCACCATGGTGGGAATCGCACTGAGTCTGTACCGTGTGTGTGTGTGTGTGTGTGTGTGTGTGTGGTAAGAGGTACAGTGAATCAAGACCAAGTGGTTTGTGCGGGACGGGCATGGTGGGTGGAGTGGGCAGAGGCTGTGTCGATCATGTGTTTGAGACTCAGGTGTCTGAACGATTTCCCGAGAATGATGGAGGTTTTTATATGACATTTATGTATCCAGAGGAGGCATATGATATTTTTGATAAGAATAACATGCACAGGGATTGGTGGACGACTGGTGAGTACCACGTAAAATTTATACTATTAAAGAAATCCATTTAAGATAGCGGGTAAAGAGGAAAGTATTCAATTTTCCATCAAAGAATTTTCTACATGGCTGTGTGATATGGCGTGGTTTAGGAGAGCTTCGCGGATGGAGTGACAGGACAAGGGACAGGTATGGCGCATCGCAGGGACAAAGAGTGGAGGGTCAGCCAGTCAATATTTGCGGATGACACAGCCCTCGTTGCATTTGGAAGGTGTGTGAGGGAAGGAAGGAATGACCTTTATGATAGCAGCCACGTGTGTGTTTGTGTTTTTTTTTTTTTTATGTGTGTGTTTGTGTGTGTTTGTATGTGTTTGTGTGTGTGCGCACGGCTTTCCGCCTGTTTATTTCTTCCCACTATATATGATTTGATGGCGATACTCGAAGACCTCTTCTTTAAACTTTTACAACAAGCAACATTCAGTTCAGCATAATGTTAGATCCTGCATGATCAATAAAAGACGTAAATTAATCCATTTGGCACTTACTGACGGATATTTACTGTAATCCAAATAATCTTATTAATTCTGACGAGAAAGCGTTGTACACACTCGCTTTCATTTTGTATTTCAGGCAATAATAGAGTTCTATGAAAAAAATGGGAAACATATTTCTGTCCAAATTAGTATTTACATTTTTAACTCTACATCTACTTTTTAACTTTTATGCTTAGAACGTACCTGAAAAACAACGAAAGTGTTTGAAATAATAGTAAGACCTTTGATGGAATAGATCGGAAAGTTTACTCCAGCCTTTCTATTACCACCACTGTGCATCACAAGTCACTGTTTATTACACGTAGAAAAGCACCATTCGTGTCCATCTGTGAGGAGCGCGCCTGGTACTCGTGCGTCATAACACCAGCAACAGGCAGCCGGCGAGTGCTCCGTCGACGGCCACCCTCTGTTTTCTTTTATGGTGGACAACCTGAGTGCACCTGTCATTTCACTTTCATGAGGCATCTGTACCACATGAGTGTTACGCTGTTCACTGTCTTGCTCCTCGTGTTCTTCCAATGGTTTTCTGGGCAAGTAGTTGTCTCTCTCCCACTGCTGCATTACTTTTCTGCCTTGGTTACTGCACTTCAGTATTGTGCCTTTGTTGCTTCCCTTCCGCTCATGTTGATTGGAGTGGCGTTGTACTTAGTAAGGCCGTACTTCTTCATCTGCTGGAAGGATGTGTTACTGCTGTCCCTGTACCGAAAGGGGGTGATAATCTGTTTCTAATTAGTGTTATAAAGGAGAGAAACTGCAAAGGAAGACGAACAAAACGAGTATGTGTGTAAGATCTCCAGAGAAGCGATGTAGACATGATGAGCAGAAGGCAGGGTGGCATAACAAGGCAGACACGGAGAGATGGACACTCAGACTCACAGCAGACATGCAGAGAGAGAGAGAGAGAGAGAGAGAGAGAGAGAGAGAGAGAGAGAGAGAGAGAGTGAGTTAGTGAATGACTAATTAGCTGTATTCTTTCATATTCTTCTTGAATTATATCAAATATTTCTTGCAAACTATAATTGACATCGGCAGTGTTTATTTGAATCTTTTATGTTAAACTCATGGCCCGTATTGCCTCGTCATTGTGCCGAACATCGGCCGAGATATTAATAATTTCATGCATTATTTCATTTATATTCTTAACTTTCGGTTCTTTTTTTTCTTTCTTTTTAGTGAGAGAGCTATCAACATAATTTTAATAATAAATGATTTTTTTTACAATTTGATTTTTAATTTTCATCTCACCAATTCACGTGCACTAAACACGATACAGGTCTCTGATTCAGATCCGCATCACGTCTCCAAATATTGTTCTCCCTAATAGGTTGGCGTCTCCAAATATTGCTCTCCCTAATTGGTTGCCTATTAGTAGATTTTACCGCCTTTATGACCTCATGCGAGTGAAGCACACATTATTATCACACAGCGTACGCGAATTATAGTAATTCTTAGCTGAAATGGAGCAAACTTATTGGATATGATGCAGTACCAGCGGTAGTAGTTGTGACAACGACATGAACAGGAGCAGTTGCGACAAACAACAACATAGTTGGTCAGTTGCAACAACAGCTACTGACAACACCAGAATCACAGCCAATGTAACACCAGCAGCAGCACCACCACCAACATCACCAGCAGCAGCAGCAGTACCAGCAGCACCACCAGCACCACCAGCAGCACCAGCAGTACCAGCAGCACCAGCAGCACCAGCAGCACCACCACCATCAGCAGTACCAGCAGCACCAGCAATACCAGCAGCACCAGCAGTACCAGCAACACCAGCAGCACCACCACCAGCAGCACTACCAGTAGCACCACCACCAACAGCACCACCCCCAGCAGCACTAGCACCAGCAGCACTAGCACCAGCAGTACCAGCAGTAGCAGCACCAGCACCAGCAGCACCAGCAGTAGCAGCAGCAGCAGTAGCAGCAGCACCACCACCACCACCATCATCACCATCAACACCACCACCACCAGTAGTAGCAGCAGCAACAACAGGAACAGCAGCAGCAGCAGCAGCAATAACAACAGAGGCGACAGCACCACCAACATAAGAGCGTTGGTGGTGGAGGTGAAGGCGACAGTGGTGCCGGCGGGGCTCCCAACAGGTCCAGTAGCTGTTGTTGCAACAGTAGCAAACAGAACAGTGGCAGCGGCATTAGTAAAATCAGTATCATTATTTTTCATTAGCAGTCTACATGTAG
>NC_087154.1:27594526-27619526 GCF_035594125.1 Scylla paramamosain
CTAATGGTTGTTGTTTTGGTGAGATGAGAGATGGAATGGGGATTGTTATGGGGTGAATGGATGCGGAAGGTATCATTAAGGTGTGGTGGTAGCAATGGTGAAGGTGGTGATTGGTAATGTGGTGGTGGAGTGGTGGTGCGGTAAGCCATGAAAGTTGAAGGTAATAGTAGTAATAATAATAATGGTAGTGGCAGCGGTAGTGACAGTGCTTCGTACCAAAACAAAAGCAAATAAAACCAAACACAACACAAACGCGGTCCCAATACACAAAAACTAACCAGGTGCCACCGTGTCATAAATTCAGTGCACAGCTGATTAAAGCACCATTTGAACCCACCCAGCAGATACACGCTGATACTTACTGTTGGGTTTCCTGCCGCATGATATATTGCGCCCTCCATCCCCCAAGTGTTTATCGCGATGCATTCTTGAAAGTATCGCCTTCCCTCGCCCCTTGTCAACATCAACCACCGCATTATTGAAGGCTCCACTACTCACCTTCAAAATACTTATGCTTCTTCTTGCAACCCGTGCCCTGTTGACCCTCCACCACCACCACCACGACCACCACGATCACAACTACCACCACCACCACGACCACTACTACTACTACTACTACTACTACTACTACTACTACTACTACTTCTACTGCCACCACCACCACAATCATAACCATTATTATCACTATTACCGTCAGCATTACCACTACCACCACCCTCACTACTACTACAACCATTATCATTCCAATAGAACTATCATTACCATTACCATTATTCCCATTACCACAATCACTCTACACCCGCCACCATCACCATCACAACCACCATTCCTACGACCATTACCAATTACGGTCCAATACTAACTCCAGTACTATCATCACAACCACCACCACCACCACCACCACCACCGTCACGAATATGGTCGCCGCCACCACCATCACCACCACTTCCACCACCACCACCACCACCACCAACACGGCCACCACACCACCGCTAGGCCACGCTGATGACCATCTCTGAGCATGAACCTATAATCTACCACAGCCGAGGTGGTGGTGGTCGTGGCAGTTAAGGGATCCAGACGCTATGGTCCCGGTGGTGGTGGTGGTGGTGGTGGGCAGGGATGGTAACAGTAGGTAAAGATTTTTTTTTTTTTTTTTATATAGTTTTTTGCATTTGTGTACTTTTATAATATTATATTCATGATTTTTTTTGCTTCGAGTTCTCTCTCTCTCTCTCTCTCTCTCTCTCTCTCTCTCTCTCTCTCTCTCTCTCTCTCTCTCTCTCTCTCTCTCTCTCTCTCTCTCCTGCGTGTGTATGTATGCGCGTGCGTGCTTACTCACACACACACACACACACACACACACACAAACACACACACACCTGCGCTTACTGGTTCGGCAGATGTGCAAGTTTCGATCCATTCAGTATTGTGAAGACGTGTGCGAATCCACAGCTTTCCTTGAATGGGACTAATGAAGGCACACACACGCACATCCACACCAGCTTATATACAAATACATACAACCCACAAACCCAGGAATTCATGAACGTTGTGCAAATATGAAGTTTATTAAAGAAGAAATCTGAATTCATGAAACTCCGATGATAATTTGTACCTGTGTGTGTGTGTGTGTGTGTGTGTGTGTGTGTGTGTGTGTGTTGGTTGTGGTTGCTTTTGTTGTTGTTGTTGTTTTTGTTGTTGTATTGCCTTATCGTAGCGTCAGGATTTGAGCCCTGCTGGTTTGATCTCATCTCTCTGTCCACTAGTATTTTTTATGTAACTTAAACTCATGCACGTTCTTTACTTAGACCCTAACACTATTCCATTTGGTGGTTCTTCTGTTGGAGGGGCAAAATATCTAATAGTCTCCCTCATGTTGTATGCATATATGGTATCTTATTTATTCTTCCACCATCTCTCACTATAGTCTTCTCTCAACCACATGTTCCACTACTTTTATTTCCCTAAGTGTCGTCATTATCCTGGTTTATTCTCCTCTTCCCTCCTTCTCCTATCATAATGTAAGCGACTTCAGCGGCTGGAGTATCCTTTCATAGGCAACTCTCTTATGCATGGTATAATTTTCGTCGCCCATTACAGCTGCATCCTCAAGCCCTCATCATTATTATGGATGCTGTTACTTTCCTGATAACTTTTAACAGGGTTTGAGTTTGTGGTATTTGGAATTTTACTTATAGGTTATGGATCATTCCTCGTTGTACAGTGATGGTGTCTTTCCAAACTTGACCTTACTGCTGTGAAAAAATAAATAAATAAATAAATAGGCAGACAGACCAAGTTAATGCTGTTAGTAATATATATATAGATGTAGAAATGTAAGACAGACAGATAAACAAACAGATAGATAAACAGGTAGTCATGTAAACGGACAGACAAATAGACAGACAGACAGACAGACACAAACAGACCGGCGAAAAGAATGATTAAGTGGTAAACGAGTTGACGCCACAACAAGTTCATATGACATCGCACCAGACAGACAGACAGACATACTTACGAACAAACACACAAACTAACCTTGCATTCTTAGTAGTGAGGATGGACACAGTTTCTCGCAAGTACTCCTCATTAAGTTATCGACTGTTCCTCACTAAATGGTGTATTCTTCTTCTTCTTCTTCTTCTTCTTCTTCTTCTTCTTCTTCTTCTTTTCTTTTCTTGTTTTTATCCCGGGTTTCATTTATTATTGTGAAAAGTTGAGATAAACATGCAGCAGTAATACGAGTATGGATTGTTAAAAAAATGTACGACACAGACAGACAGACAGACAGACAGACAGACAGACAAACAAACAAACAAACAAACTGTACAACAGACAGAAGACAGACAAACAAACAGACAGAAAACAAACAGACAGATAGACAGACAGACAGACAGATTGATTAGCACAGGCGCCGGTAGACAAGGTAACACGACACTGCCACAGACTGCTAGCGCGCTTAGTAATACAGACACAGTGGTTCACCACACGCCCTCATTTACGTAATCAAAAGCCGCTTAATATTCGTCAACAGTCAACATTCCTCTTCACTAACAATATCAACATTCTTCTATGGTGACACACTCTTTATTATCTCTCTCTCTCTCTCTCTCTCTCTCTCTCTCTCTCTCTCTCTCTCTCTCTCTCTCTCTCTCTCTCTCTCTCTCTCTCTCTCTCTCTCTCTCTCTCTTCCCTTAACTCACTCTAAAGCTTGAGTTTTTATCCATTTATTTTTTTTTTCCAGCTCTCCGTAAAGGAACTAGAGAAATAAACAACTAACATTCTTCCAGGCTGTATTTGTGTGTGTGTGTGTGTGTGTGTGTGTGTGTGTGTGTGTGTGTGTGTGTGTGTGTGTGTGTGTGTGTGTGTGTGTGTGTGTGTGTGTGTGTGTGTGTGCGCTTCCCTTCGCTTTTTTTTTTTTCTCTTTATTGTTGTTATCGTAGTCATCGTGAGCTCGATAGCATCATTGTAGTCATCATTATCTTCGTTACCGTCGTTGTCGTTGTCGTCATTGTCATCTCCACTTTTTTTTAACCTCCTTCATGTAATCATAGTCATCATTCTTCATCATCATCATTATCCTCATCATCATCATTGTCGTCGTAGTTGTGGTCTTCGCTGTCGTCATTGTCATCATTGTCACCTTCGTTTTTCTCTTCCTCGTCCCTCATGTTATCTTAGTATTGTTATTATCATTATCATCGCTATTCTCCTCTTCATTCTCATCACTATCATCATCATCATCATCATCAACAACATCATCATCATCATTGCTACCACCACCACCACCACCACCACCACCGCTGCCGCCGTCCAGGAACCAGTTTGCATTGAGGCGGGGTAGGCAGTGACAGGGCAGCAGGTGGACGCAACAAAAAGACAGCCACGAAAATAGTAGGATGATTGTGACAGCAGTAAGTCCAGCTGATAAGGATTTATGCCAAGGTTACATCAACAACAGCAGATGCTTAATGGCTGGTTAGACTGCAATAACTCAATATCACGAGCCCAGCGCTAGTAATTCTCACACCCGCATTCAGCTCAAGCCAAGGCTGCCACAGTCCAGATTCACTACGAGCATATTAAGCGCAAGTTGATGTATCGTGGAAGTGCTGTCGCCCAGAAAAGCCACAAAGGTGTTCAGGGAGGCGTTTAAGAATTTATAGTAGGAGGACGAGCATCATGTGGGAGTCAAGAGTCCGAAGTCCGTATATTGCCTCCGCACTGCACAGCTGCACACCTCTTATACTTTCGGGTGTGGTTGTAGGGAAGCTTTGTGTTCCGGCAGTCAACACTCATCCACAGAAGCTACAGTTGTTTCAAAGAAGCGCACTTCAATTATATCTTTGTATCACTGGCATCGAAAAAAACATTCTGAACTGAAAGTCATAAAGTTTCTTCCAGAGTTCCTCATGAGACACTCTTGGGATGGTTGGTAGTTGTCTGAATACAAGGGTGGACCGTAAGACGTGTCCAACACAAAACAAGCAGAGTCAGCATAAACAACGTGAAGTCTGTGGGTCACAATGACGAGCGAAATCCTCCAGGGATAATAATTATTCCCGGACACGGAATTTTCAAGGGATCTTCTCAGATTTTTTTATACACTTTTTAGAGCTGAGCAGCGCAAACAATTCTGAACCATAGAGAGACCAGAATAACATTGGCTTTTACTCTGCAAGCAAAAGAAAGACATGGAAATGTGAAATTAATAATAAAACTGAATACATTTAAGAATTAACGTGATAGATTTGAAGCTAAATATTACGAAAGGTTTCCCAGAGTCAGATACTACGTTGATGTTTTTGTTGCAAGAAAGGCAGTCATTTGTGGAATAAGTAACCATTGCATAGAGAATCGGAATAAAGCTGCCTCAGATCCTCCTACTTAACAAAGACACACGTCAGAAGCATCAGTTTCCTTCGTTGCGAGGGCTCAACTCGACTGATATGACAAAATACCGAAATATTGTTATGGCTGGGAGATACAACGAGATAAAATTTTCACACAATATAGTGAAGTATTTGATGTTAGAAAAAATCTCTAATATAACTAAATTGCTGTATTATAGATCACGGAGGACAACAAACTTGAAGCCTTGTTCGCAAAGTTGATTGATAGAGGGAGATGACAGTCATTGCTGGTGATGAATATTGAAATATCCTAAAACGATGACTTGACTTAACGAAAAATGGCTTTAAGGGTAAAATTAAAGAGTTTTACAGCAGATATATATTTAACAAAAGACCTAAAATTATTAAGTCTCGGCCATATTGTGGTCACTCAAGGTCATAAGGGATGAAAGGAGCCTTCGTCTTTACTATCCTACATCTCTTACTTTAGATTTGATAAGGTAACTTATCAGACATACTCTTAAGGGACAACAGGTCTGATGAAGTTTGTTCTTTCTTAGTATCCTTTGTGATACGAATGTCCACGAGCACACCAGCCAATTTTGAGTGGAAACTGAGAGTAGAGAAACAAAAATATAATGCATCCAAGGGTCAATAAATAAAAGCTAAGGAGAGATGAAGTTATAAAGGAAAAGATACCTATATATTAAATTCTTAGTGTTGCAGAAATTAGCAAAGAAAAAAATATAAGTTATCAGAATATCCGTGTGCATGTGTGTATGTGTGTGTGTGTGTGTGTGTGTGTGTGTGTGTGTGTGTGTGTGTGTCGGGTGGTTCTGCGGGTATCTCGGAAGCCTGTGTTGAAAGATAGCACCTCGGGGATGAACCCATTGAGGCATGATGGCCCTGCCCAGGGCGATGGTTTGATGATAATAACTTGGGGCGGACTTTTGATATTCGTTTATTGGTGTCCAGCCAACCCGACCAGCTGCTCCGCCTGGCCGTAGAGCAAACCTTTTTAATATCACCGTCTTGGCAGTGCCGCGGTCACAGGTGCTGACGTGCAGACTACAGGGTGCTTCTAGTCATGTTACTCACAAGCAATATGCTCTTTGTTCGGGTTATTATTATTATTATTATTATTATTATTATTATTATTATTATTATTATTATTATTATTATCATTAATAATATTATTGTTATTATTATTTTCATTATTATTATTACTATTATTATTATTATTATTATTATTATTATTATTATTTTTATTATTATTACTATTATTATTATTATTATTATTATTATTATTATTATTATTATTATTATTATTATTATTATTATCATGATTATTATTATTATTATTATTATTATTATTATTATTATTATTATTATTATTATTATTATTATTATTGTTATTACTAGTAGTAGTAGTAGTAGTAGTAGTAGTAGTAGTATCATTGTTGTTGTTGTTGTTGTTGTTGTTGTTATTATCAATATCATAACGATTTTTTTCAGGAAATATAGTTTATATAACAGATAATAATGATAGCGGTAATACATAGTAGTAATATTTATTGTTCTGGTAGAACTGGCAGCAGCAGCAGCAGCAGCAGCAGCAGCAGCAGCAGTAGTAGTAGTAGTAGTAGTAGTAGTAGTAGTAGTAGTAGTAGTAGTAGTAGTAGTAGTAGTAGATACAGCAGTAGCAGCAGCAGTAAGTAGTAGTAGTAGTAGTAGTAGTAGTAGTAGTAGTAGTACTACTACTACTACTACTACTACTACTACTACTACTACTACTACTACTACTACTACTACTACTACTTCTAGGCTAACATAGCTACTATTGCTACCACTATTACTACTACTACTACTACTACTACTACTATTACTACTACCATCACCACTACTGCTGCTGCTGCTGTTGTTGCGGCTGCTGCTGATGTATTACTAGTGGTAGTAATAGTAGTAGTAGTAGTAGTAGTAGTAGTAGTAGTAGTAGTAGTAGTAGTAGAAGCAGTAGTAGTAGTAGTAGTAGTAGTACCACCTATTATTGCTATTTTCCGTCATTACAAAAATATTTAAATTACAACTCCTCTCTTCACCCTTACCAACCACAGCCACCATTACCGCCACACTCCCCGCACCCAGCCATTACCAGCCACCCTCCATTCCTTCCTTCTCCTCGTCCTCCTTATCTTCCTTGTCCTCTTCCACCACCACCACCACCACCACCACCACCACCATCTCCTCCTCCTCCTCATCATCATCATCATCCTCATCTTCATCATCATCATCATCATCATAATCATCATCATCATCATCATCAAATGTTTTTTTTATTCTCTACCACTACTACTACTACTACTACTACTACTACTACTACTACTACTGCTGCTGCTGCTGCTGCTGCTGCTGCTGCTGCTGCTGCTGCTCCTGCTACTACTACTACTACTACTACTACTACTACTACTACTATACCACAAGTTACCCACCTCCATATAAATGTCTTTTCACAAACATTTCACACAACACCAGCAGTTCCCTATGATATGTTAGGTTTTATTAGATTACGTTATGCTAGTTAAAGGAGGGAATTTTCATCACTGGAAGGGAATTATTTTGGGTGAAATTGTCTGAGAGTAATCTTCGTCGGTGGAAATGACTTGGACGGGATTTGCCAAGAAGCACTAACTTCTGTTCTTTACGTACTAACACCACCACCACCACAACTGTAATCTTAATAAGTCACCCCTTGTTTCCTAGCCCAAGCTCTTTGCCTCTCCCTCCCCTCTGTCTCGTTAGAAATTACTTGGATGGGATTTACCAAGAAGAACTACCTACTACCGTACTAACACCATACCAGAACTGCAAACCTTAAGTCAGCCCTTGTTTCCTAGTCCAAGCTCTCTCCCTCTCCTTCACTCTCTTCCTCTCTCTCCTCTGTCTCCTCCTCCTTCTGGTGCATTGTGAGGAGCTGGAGGGAAGATGATGCTTAGCCAAGTTGAGGCACCTCCATAGGGCAGCGGGAGAGCCTTCGTCAAAAGATTTAGCACATGATAATAACAGGGCACCGGCTGATAATTTGGGGGCCGCGAGTAATTTGGCGGGCGCAACGAGGAAATAAGGTTTGTTATAAAGATAATAAGAATGATTAGCAATAAGTGTAGCGACGAGGAAAAATAGCCGAAAAGGTAATTGTCTTAGTCAGTATAAATACGAGGTTGTGGCGGCGTGAGAGAGAGTGAGTGGGAGGGTGTAGGGGGTTAGGCCAGAATGCATGTGTATGTATGTATGTATGTATGTATGTATATTATGTGTGTGGATTTATGTATGCATGTATGTATGTGTATGTACGTATGCATATAGATGTATCTGTAAGAGAGAGAGAGAGAGAGAGAGAGAGAGAGAGAGAGAGAGAGAGAGAGAGAGAGAGAGAGAGAGAGAGAGAGAGAGAGAGAGAGAAAGGGGGGAGGCGGAGGAGGAGGAGGAGGGAGGAAGGAAATGAGGAAAGATGTGTGTGTGTGTGTGTGTGTGTGTGTGTGTGTATGTGTGTGTGTGTGTGTGTGTGTTGCATACCACCTGCACAGGAAGCGGGTGATTTGATCCATCCAAAACTGTTTTCTTATAAATATAATCACATAATGGGCATCATCTTTTGTTTATCGAGCACTTGCATCGGACAACTAAATGTCGTGGGAATCATTTAACAGTAATGTTGTGTTTTACGACGAAAGAAAATAATGAAGTTAAGATACGAGACGCGCGTAAGTCTTGCTATCTCCTTATGGTACGCCCAGGTTTTCAGCAGGTAAATAATTATGGTGTGCAGGTCCCAATGTTTGTACAGCCTTCCATTACTGTGAAACATTGGATTGGCCTGCCCGGAAGGTTGCTCTTCTTTAAAATGAGAGACGTGAATTTGAATTTTTTCTTCTAACAAAATTATTCTATATGGACGGTCTCATTTTGTTAATCTTCGCTAAACAGGAATAGATTCCAAGGTGCTCGTAGAGTTTTTCAGATCTGAACTCTTCTGTGGAAGTTACAAGTTATGCGGTGTGAATAGACATTTTATTAGAGCATTATTATATAGTGTCCTTATCTTGTAGGGAAAATTGGTTCCAATGAACGCTGCGATTCTGTATTGTCTCTGATTAAGGAAAATATCCGTAATGTTTTGTGAACATTTTCTGCTGTTATTATTTTTCATAGTAGAAAATTTATAGCCTGAATTTAGAAAATGGAAAGCGTATTTTTATAACAGGCGTCAAGCGAGAGAGAGAGAGAGAGAGAGAGAGAGAGAGAGAGAGAGAGAGAGAGAGAGAGAGAGAGAGAGAGAGAGAGAGAGAGAGAAAGAGAGAGAGAGAGAACAGTTTACTTCTTATCAAGGATAGGTTGAAACTTTTTGTAAATAAAATAACCGCATGAGAATACCTTACTATTATAGCTAAGTGACCTGGGAACAGAGATGCTCTCATATATGAACTCAGAGCGTCTTGAAGAGGAACAGAGAAACCAGTGTTGAGCATTATATGGAGGAGGCAAGAAAACGAAAAACTGAGATTACGTAATAAAACTAACGTTGATGATATTTTGGATGTTGTTTATAAGAATAGATGAAGGCGGGCAGCCCACGTTATTTGCGGACCTAAAAATAGATGTAGAGGGCAGCGACGGGATGGAAAACGAAATGAAGCCATGGGGTTGAAAAATGGGAGGAGGCAAGGTGAGAAAACGAGCTGAAATGAGCAGGAATGGACGAATAGCAGACGGAGATGAGAGGATAAGTCAGAGGGGGCCGTTGTCCTGTAATAGAGTGGCCAAAAATGATAGTTTTCCTTCCGCCCTACGAAGGTGAATCATTTGGTTTATGATTCCTCGGCAGATTCTTGTCGCCTTTCATGACGATACATCACCTCGCCTCCCGTCCCGCGATGCCTGGCACTGGCTGAGCGCTTTAATAAAGGGTCTTTTAATGGACTTGCTCTTTAACCCTGATGAACTAAATATAGCGGAAACGTCCATCCACACAATTGCTTGTCAGTTATCTTACGGATGTACTGCTCGTAACACGTCATGCCGCCTGTTGTGATGTCAAACTCCATCATTATGTGTGTCAGAGTTGATTATGCAATGAGAACAGTGACTTCCTTGTAACTTAATCGAATCGAAATTAGAGCCACTAGTAAGATATTCGCTTCGCAACGGTTCGTATAGTGTGTCATCAGTGTGAAGATAATAACTGATGCCATTCAGAGAGAGAGAGAGAGAGAGAGAGAGAGAGAGAGAGAGAGAGAGAGAGAGAGAGAGAGAGAGACAGACTGATAAACAGATAGACAGATCAAGTTAAATTAATATTGTCTCTCGGACTCACATAGTTTCACCCTCTTTTGACTGAAATGTATAAAGTGCTTAGAGAAACTCGAGTGCTCATTTCAAATGTTTCCCCAGATGACTAACGAGGACCAAACCAATTTTAACAATCCTGTGTATCATCTTTACGTGCTTGTACGCGACAGTTATATCCTCGTTCTGAAAAGTGATGATGAATATTTTTATACAGGAAAGGAGACTGCAAAAAGACTATGAGAAAAAGAAAAAATCGATAAATGTCACTCTTTAGAATAGAGAGAAAAAATAGTAGAATTCCAAAGAGTGCATTTTAACATTACTTGTCAAGATGTTCTTAAAATCTCTCTACGCAAGTTGTAAGTCTTGAATTGCGGAGAACAAAGCACAACTGATAATTCCACAAAAACAGGAGTAGCGGACTTTGGAACATGATGGTTTATTAGACCATAGACATTATTTTAAGACTCCTATTTATTTCTTAGCAAAGAAGGTTATTAGTGTGCTGCCTTTTCCACATTTTACACTAGTACTCAAAAGAGGAAGTTGTGAGTCCAGGACTACTTGTGAATCTTGGCATAAAATAGAAAACAAAGTTGAAAGTCAGCAAATCTAAGTTATAGGACAGTAGTATTAGAGCGACGACCTTCTTTGGGACATTCGGAATGTAACCCTGATTTACATCCCGCAAGAAAGGAAGGTGGATGCTCATTGAGACGTAAAAGCTTGAATAGACAGGATGTTAGCACGGCATCACACTGGTTGAAGGCGACCACAAAAACTCTGCTTCGTAGGTTCCCCAATCCTCAAGAGCACACGAGACACAGAAATCATCATTGTGGGAAACTCTAATATGCAGGACTCAAGAAAGGAACAGATAATAACAATGCCTAGGCTCGTCACTTGCTGAGGTGATGATGATAATGGTGACGACGGTGATAATATCAGAATAACAGTAATGGTAATATTAATACATAATTGAAAATATATTGATTTCGATGATTATAGTAATAGTTATTGTAGTGGAGATAACAGTAGTAGTAGTGGTAGTAGTAGTAATAGTAGTTGTAGTAGTAGTAGTAGTAGTAGCAGTAGTAGCAGCAGTAGTAGTATAGTAGCTGTTGTTGTTGTTGTTGTTATAATAATAATAATAATAATAATAATAATAATAATAATAATAATAATAATAATAATAATAATATAAATCCTGCATGCAAAGTTGTACCCTGTCGCAGGTGCGAGGTGGCGCCAGAGAAAGAAAGCAACAGGAAAAAAAAAAAAAATGGATAAATAAATGAATGTAAAAATACAACAAAATACAAAGAAACATTTTTATCTGCTTCTTTCATGTTTAGTGGGAATATAAAGCTGTCCGTGTAAGGGTTCCCTGCCCTCCGCCCTCGTCCCATTGAGTTGCGCTTTACGACTCGCACAGAAAACGGAGCCGCTTGGAATAATACAGAGAATGCGTATATTTTAGAACGTTCCTATGTTCGTATGTCCTTTAAAGAAATTCAAATGCATGTATATAGTGCATTAAACCAAAAAGTGTGTGTGTGTGTGTGTGTGTGTGTGTGTGTGTGTGTGTGTGTGTGTGTGTGTGTGTGTGTGTGTGTGTGTGTATGTGTGTGTGTAGCAGAACGAGATGGCGCATCTAGGTAGTAGTGTCATGTTCATCAGTAGTATGGAGTCTATTATATTTCAGTTTCTCCTCACAATAGTCATGATGTCACGTAGTCAGGAGTTGCTCGCGTGATATTTGGCTTGGTGATAGGCGCGAGTTGAGGAGTAACCAGACCTGCACTGCGTTTTAGATTGTCAGACTTGCGGGACTAGAAGTATTTCTCCTCCAAACAACGCTAGGTACAGTACCGCTGCTAATAGTTTTAGAAAGTTATGGCAGACTGTAATAGTGGTGACTGGGATGGTGACGGTGGTGATGATGGTGGTGGTGATGATGATAATGATGTTAGTATATGATAATAATGATAATAATAATAATAATAATAATAATAATAATAATAATAATAATAATAATAATAATAATGATAATAATAATAATAATAATAAACACCAGCAGCAGCAGTAGCAGTAACAGTAGTAGTAGTAATGGTAAGAGTAGTAGTAGTAGTAGTAGTAGTACTAGAAATGTTATAATAATAATGAAGTGGTACTGGTGGTCTTGGTGGTGTTGGTAGTAGTAGTAGTAGTAGTAGTAGTAGTAGTAGTAGTAGTAGTAGTAGTAGTAGTTGTTGTTGTTGTTGTTGTTGTTGTTGTTGTTGTTGTTGTTGTTGTTGCAGCAGCAATGGTGGTGGTTGATGTAGTATTAACATTAGTATAATATAAGTAGTAGTAGTAGTTGTTGTAATAGTGGTAGTAGTAGTAGTAGCAGCAGCAGCAACAGCAGCAGCAGCTGTAATTATCTATTTATGATTATTTCATTCTCGTATACAATCCTCGTATATTGTATGTTATAGCATTAGAATATTTATATGCATGCACGTGATCATCTATTAATGTTCATCGTAAAATGTGCCTCTCATTCAGCTCAAGGCTGGTGCTCCGTGTTGGATGTCAGATAGTATTGCAGATTTTTTTCGCTCTGCCGATGGATACATGGGTTTTAGTAAGGAACCGTAACGGCCTTAGGGTGCTCGTGAGCCGTTGTCAGGTGCTCAACGCAACCATGACAGCCATGTTGGATCGTAACCCTAGGCCTGCCCCACAGCCCGTGACGCTGCTGGCCGGTTTTAGATCTCATGGATAACAGACGTTCCCCTCTATGCCGTAGAAATTTTACTTGTTTATTTCATGTTAGCCCTTTGAGTGCCATGGCTTCTCTTCTAGCTTACTGATAAATGGTGTGGTGTAAGTTTACCGTAAAATTCTCACATACTTCTGAGAAGGAAGGGAGTGATCGAGTTGTTCAAACGTTGTAGTTCCTATGGTTTTATTTTTGCTCAGTAAAATGGTGCTCGGTAACTGAAGTATCAGATGTCGGTGTCATTAGCTGCTTTAGGATTTAAATGGATAAATATTCTATTACAAGAATAGTTGTACAAGTATCGCCAAACACGTCCTTGCAGTGGCCTGGTGGTGTTCACTTTACCAACGTGAGTGGCACACTTCTCTAATTTTCAACACCAAACCTGTTCTGCTGATGAGTTTGTTGTGGTATGTTCACAAGTTGTTACATGATGATAATCCACGTGTCATCTTCTTCATAATAACTCTTTAGTAGTAAATGTTCCTCGCTGGTGCTCAAACTTTTCAGCACACCACTCCTCCAGTTCCTCAACGCCTCACTTTCCGACTGACGTGCTTGCGATGCTGTCTCGTAATGTGACACCAAATGACGTTTTTTCTTACTCAGCAGTAGTCAGTAACGAAATCATATTGCGTCACTTCTTTCTACTCAGAAACATAACACTTGTTTTTGTCCTTCCATTTAAGTTTGTTCCCTCTGCTGTTGATAGTCGTAGTAGTAGTAGTAGTAGTAGTAGTAGTAGTAGTAGTTAGTAGTAGTAATAGTAGTATTAGTATTAGTAGTAGTAGTAGTAGTAGTAGTTATTGTTGTTGTTGTTGTTGTTGTTGTTGTTGTTGTTGTCGTCGTTGTTGTCGTTGCTGTTGTTGTCGTTGCTGTTGTTGTTGTTGTTGTTGTTGTTGTTGTTGTTGTTGTTGTTGTAATGATAATAATAAGAACGATGATAATTCAAAGACTAGAATCAGAAGCTATGAAACAAGTAAGTTAGGTTAGGTTAGGTTAGGTTACGTGTAGCTCAGAGTAATATTACCCCTAGATGGAGGGGGCGATGCAGCATTACCCCCGCCACCACTCATTGTCGACACTGCGGCTTAGCGTGGAGTGCTTGGACTGAACCGATTCCATGTTCTCTACTCAGATGGTACATGAATCTTCTCATTCATTCCACTTCGAAGCTTACTGAAAATTTTTGTTATTGTTTGTTATTTTATTATTATTTTTGCTTGTATTTATTTTATTGGTTTTTCTTCTCTGTTGAAATATGACACTACTCATGCCAACTACTAAACTGCTTAAAATATATGAACTTTCATTCTCTCTCTCTCTCTCTCTCTCTCTTTCTCTCTCTCTCTCTCTCTCTCTCTCTCTCTCTCTCTCTCTCTCTCTCTCTCTCTCTCTCATTTACAAATTATACATTAAGTACATTATTAGAAAATACTATACAAATATATACATTAAAAGTAACCATAAGTTCCCGATGAGAGGCCGTTTTCTGTCTTTAACCAATTGTATGGAAGTGATCCTTCGTAAACATACGTTAATGCAAATCCGAAAAATAATAATTTGCGTACAGTAGTGCATGTCTTTTGTGCAGCTCATTGTTATATACTCTCTCTCTCTCTCTCTCTCTCTCTCTCTCTCTCTCTCTCTCTCTCTCTCTCTCTCTCTCTCTCTCTCTCTCTCTCTCTCTCTCTCTCTCTCTCTCCATGATACAAGAATGCAAGGGTGAAAATTAGAATGAGGCACAATAGGGTCTTAAAAGTGAGAGTGGAATACGCTTTCTCTCATTAAACTTTCACTATTTCCCCAGCACACACACACACACACACACACACACACACAGACACAACTCAGACTAAAGAGGAACAATCGTGTTGTGGTCTCCCTCCCAGTTCACAGATCCGTGAAGTGCCTTTGGGTAGCTCAGATGCGTTTGGAAGTTTGTGTGTGTGTGTGTGTGTGTGTGTGGGTGGGTGGGTGGGTTAAGGGGTGCTGGGTGTGTGGGGTGTGGGTTGGTAAGACGCAGCAAGGTGAGGAGTGTCCCGTGTTTCACCATCAGCGTGTTCATTAAGTCGAAGCTTCATAGAGATTCCAATTTTCTCGTGAAGGTTTTAATCAGAAGTTTGTCAGCCGGAACCTTCGCCCCGTGGGAGTTATGCAAATCTTGGCGGCATCTCGAGACGCTCTGTGAAAGTTTAATGGAATACAACAAGGGGAGGACTAAATCTGCGGCATAATTTCGGGTCGCGTCGCGGTGCTCCAGAAAGCGTCGTGCACATGTCGCCATAACTCTGGCCACATGAAGCAAAAACTGAATTTCGTCGAATATAAACGAATATAAACGCGGTTATCGTCTCATACGGAGCAATATCTGTCTCCCGGCCGCTGCACTGCGGTTATTATCGCTTATTCAAGGGTTATTACCACAGCCCGGCCACCTCTAGACCCTCGGCAGTAAGGGTGTCAATCACTCCCCAGCCACCCTGTAATTTGGTGTTAAGAGTTCTTACCCGGACTTGGCACCACCGCCGACCACCACCTCCGGACTATAATTACTAAAAATGAGACGCTGGTGTTTTGTTATGCATCCCCATCCCCTACCATCCCCTCCTTTGTCTTCCCCATGATCCCCCTCCCACAAGCACCCACAATTGCCTTCCACCCTTCCACCCCATGATCCCATCTGCATTCCCTTCAGCCCTGCCTACCCCTCGCCCCATGCTTCCTTTCCGCGTCCATGAAAGCCGGAGAGTGCCCGCGTGAGGGTATTGAAGGCTGGAATGAGAGAGAGAGAGAGAGAGAGAGAGAGAGAGAGAGAGAGATACAGACGCAATCTGCATCTGATCTATAGAGTTGATCTGGCTTATACTCTCTCTCTCTCTCTCTCTCTCTCTCTCTCTCTCTCTCTCTCTCTCTCTCTCTCTCTCTCTCTCTCTCTCTCTCTCTCTCTCTCTCTCTCTCCCCATGATACAAGAATGCAAGGGGAGGTTGTGAACGATATTGAAAGGCCAAACTGTAGTGACCCTGCCTCAGTCTGTACCTGCATTAATGTGAAACTTGCCGGTAGTTCTGAGGGAGAGTATCTTGTGGTCTTGAGGTGCGATTCGACTCTTACGTTGTTGCTGAGTAATTGAATTATACCATCTGTAGATGCATCTGACTTTCAATAATGTTTCGTTTTAATAACTTGTGTATCTCTTGAAAATACCTTATATGAAATAGCAGTTTTTAATTCAGTGGTATTTTCAAAGTATATTATTACAGTAAAGGAAGAATAATAAATAAGAGAGTTAGTTGATATTTTCCGTAGGAATACAATACTAGGAAGAACAACCAAAAAGAAAGATGTAGGTGATAGACGATATAATATAGATCAAAGGATGTTTTCTCCATTACATATACCTGCCTTTAAGGTGGATGTCAGCCAGTTACACTGTACAGGTATGTAGGATTTAATGGCATGATGAATCTGGCCTTAACTTTCCTTCAAATATCAGTGATTGGTTCTAGACTTAAGCAGAATTCTCAGGATCAGTAATTAGGATAGAACAAGAAACAACGGGTTTAAGCTTATAAAATTTTGGTTCAAGAAAGAAATAGGAAGGAAGTGGCTCTCAAATAGAGTAGTAAATGAATGGAACGGACTCAGTAATCAGGTTGTTAGTATTGAGTCATTAGTGAACTTTAAAAGAAGATTAGGCTAATTTATGGATGGGGACGACAGGTGAAATAGGTATGTTTCATTCAGGGACTGCTTCTTGCAACTTTCCTTATTTTCTTATGCTCTTAGGTTCTTATGATACAGAGCAGCGCTTCGCCTGACGCTTTCATAACTCTGGATAATATATATATATATATATATATATATATATATATATATATATATATATATATATATATATATATATATATATATATATATATATATATATATATATATATATATATATATATATATCATCTAACGCAAATTTTATTTTCGACGATGATTGTTACAGTTCGTGACGTCATCATGAAATCACGTATTATATAATTAAAACGTTCTCTGGTAACTCCACAAACGGGTTGCGCCACAACACAGCACATGACATCCACCTGACCAGCCTTGTATACGCATGTATACGTATCTGTCCGGAGGTCCCATCATTATCCTTCTTCACTCCGCTGGCTTCAATAGACTGTTGAAAATTATATAAGACGAGGTATATCTGTGCAAAAGAGAAAAATCAGGTGAAGTTTTAGGAACACCGTTTTGCCGAGGCGCCAGAGTAATAAGCTGATTATTCACATTGCGAGGGCGAAGGATCCTGAGGGATGGCCTACTACCTGCCGCGACCATGGTGAATCTCAAGAAAGGCGTGAATGAAGGTCGGCGCGGCCTGAGCCTAATGCGAGAAATATTACTGATATTTTGGCACGCCGCTTGACGCTCCACCGCCTTGGGTCTGGACCTCCTGTCCACCATCAGCAGTCTCCACTCAGACCAGCGCGCCGATCACTACTGTACCCAATGATTAATGTTTCTGATTCGTTTGTGCAGACTTCCCTGAATGGAATGGAAAAGGAACACACATAACCCCCCACTTTCTAACATGAAATACGTACATACACAATATCATGAAGTTCCTTATATAAAAAGTCACTGTTAGTGACTGAAATGGCAAGTGGAGTTTATATGAATCTGGAGATTCATATAAACTATGTACTATGCTTGGCTTATTCATCATCACTGTAAGGCAGCGTTGTGTTATGCCCCCACATCTGTTTTATGTGAAGGAATTAGTTGGCTAACTACAAAATAAAATTATGAACAGCAACATATCACTGTAATTAAACATTTATATAACTGGAAATATCACCAGCAATTCTGAGTCACATGCAGCTGTTCATTATTTTCCTCCTTAAGTTGCTTCTTTAATAGGTAGCGAAGTGTACTGACGTGTGCTGCCCTTTGTAGATGCTTCCAAGCTTCTAACGAGGCTTCCCATCAGGAGAAAAACAGGTCATGCTCAGTTACACACACACACACACACACACACACACACACACACACACACACAGGGGGGGAGAGAGAGAGAAAGAGAGAGGAGAGAGAGAGAGAGAGAGAGAGAGAGAGAGAGAGAGAGAGAGAGAGAGAGAGAGAGAGAGAGAGAGAGAGAGAGAGAGAGAGAGAGAGAGAGAGAGAGAGAGAGAGATACAGTCAGACACAAACAGATAGTTAGAGAAAGACCTGAAAGCACACACACACACACACACACACACTGCTTTCTCTTATTTTCCTTGTTCCACTCCTGACACCTGGATGCAGCTCCTAGTCTTGAGGGGCGGCGCGACCCTGGCAGTCACAAGTCCCCGCGGGGCCTGTATCCTGACGGTACAGACTGAGGAAGACGGGAAGGCCGGAAGGGTTGAGAGGTGGTGGGTAATGAGGTAAGTGCAGGCTGGCTGTCCTGCCCTCTAGTTCTCGGTCGCCGCGGCTCGGTAATGAAGACCTCGGAGCGGCCTGACCCCCTCCTGCTGCCGGGCCTTGATTGTGGCAGACGGTGGAGGCTTTACCTGAGCCCGGCCCGCCACACCCAGCCCCGCCACTCCCTGTTCCTCCACGCCACTCCTGCTCAGCCTTCCATCACCGTGCCTCCCCAACACCTTCTGGCTTGATTACAGCAATTTTGACACCCTTGCGGGCGACCATTGCATCTTTTTTGCCTATTCTTCCTCCGTGGCCGCGGATGTGAGTAGGGATGCGGCGCTGCCTTGATGGGATGAGTTTTATGGACGATGCTTATCATGCAGAGTCTGTTAGCGTCACACATAATGGTGCCGCCGCGGTGCCAGGGCGGGGAGGCGCCGCGCTGTGCTTGAGGAATTGGTGCGATCTTAGTAGTGTTGTACTGCCGCGGTGGACGGGAGGTGACGGCGAGGCCTCGCATGCCCACCTCTGCCCGGAGGCTATGCGCCGCCTTCACACCCGACGTGGGTAATAATTTCCTGTAGTTTTTTTCATATTTAATTTGGGTGTGTTTTTTAAGGCTTTAAGGGTGAAACATGATGGAACATTTCGTTCAGTGTCTCTATCAGAACACCGTCTCAGTTTTATGTTGGCTCTGGGCAGGTGAGAAGTGTCCACTCCCATATCCTTGACTGACTCAATGGCAGTGGCTCAGTGCCGTCCCATTGAGGCAAATGTACAAGTGTGTGGTGTGCAGGTAATCCTCTGTCTGTCTCGTCCTTTCGCTCCGTCTCTTACTGAAGCGCTGTTACTGCAGCTGTTACGTCACTATTATCGGCCTAGCGAAAGATATGTAACATCAATGACTGTTTTCTCTGTCAGCAACATAGTTTTTGCTCGACTGCCCTCTTATACTCCTTTTTGTGCTTGTTGCAAAAGATTTTTATCTTTCTTTTACCAATCGTGTCATCCACACTTTAATTTTGTATCTCCAGCATACTCTTACGACTGTCGCTATCTGTCTCTATCCTGCAAGTCAGAATATGATTTGGATTTATCAGTGAAACATAAATGGGAATTTTTTTTTTCATAATCATGATATTGTTTCATAAATTCAAATTCCACATTCTTACTTGTCTTTTTTTTCTACTTGTATCATCATTAAGATAGTGTGAACGTTGATGTTTTGTGGCGTTGCATTATTCATCTTACGTGGCCGACAAGGCCATTAAGGAAAGACTATTTTTACTACCTTACTGGACCGTCCCATGTAATTCATCTTCCTGCGTCAGGGAAAAGACGAGCTGTTTCAAGTTACTGTGCCCAGGTTGTCATTAGTAGCAACACTTCGTTGGCGGCTGCAGAGAAGGGTGTTGGTAGTGGTGGTGGTGTGAGGAGCAGTGAGGTGAAGAGAGGGATTCTCGTTTTTATAAAGTAAAATTCTCAAATAAATATTTTCCTTTTATTCGCAATGAGGAACACTCATCTCTGTGAGTCTTCTGGTAAGTGTCACAATATTCTCACCGGCAAAATTTGTTCAAGGAATGAGTGGTGAATTATAGACAGCTACCACATTGCGTCTCCAAGTTATTAGCAACGTGGTACCAATTTGGTTTCAGTGCGCGGGTCGATACCCTCATTCTTTTCCTCAATAATTCATGCCTGTACTACTTCTGTGTTCGTTGTCATGTTCATTTGGTTTATCGTTATTGTTATTCCTTGGTCGCTCATCACTGACCTCTCCTCCCGTTGTCCCGGAGTCATTATTTACGTGATTATTCATGCGAGTAATCTCTTGATCATTATTTTTCTTTGATTCTAATTATCTTTTATTATTTTATGGGTTGTGTTTTCTAACATTACATATTACAAATCTTATTTAATACGGTGACATTCCTCCCATCACTCATGAAACAATCTTGCACCAGATATCCATTGTTTTTCATTTTTGCTGTCTTGTGCATCATTGTCATGTTAAGAGTTGGTTCCTCTGCACCAGGGCAAGATGAATTAGGCCTGAGAGTGTCAGAGTGTGCCCCCCTTGCTGGAGTGAGCCTCACGTCACCCATCACTATATGACAACAGTACAAAAGTGAACTTCTTTCATATGTGTGTGTGTGTGTGTGTGTGTGTGTGTGTGTCTGCATATATATATATATATATATATATATATATATATATATATATATATATATATATATATATATATATATATATATATATATATATATATATATATATATATATATATATATATATATATATTTATTCATTTATTTATTTATTTATATTTCTTTATTTATTTATTTATTTCTTTATTTATTTATTTGATGTAGTACTCGTAAATGTAATTCTTATTTATTATGTATCTGTTAATTGCTTTTGTGTTATAGCTGCCTGTGTCTCCTGACGAAATTATAGCTACAGTGCACAAAAAGTCCATACATTATCTAACAATGGCTGAAGCAATATCTGTTTCACAAGTGTAATCAAATAATAAAGGTGACTATAATAAGAAGTCATCCGAAGAACTACTACCACTGTGGCGCCGCGCAGTAATGGAGCTGAGAAATATGCTGCCTAGACACAGCCTTGGACGGAGGCTCGGCGCTCCTCCCCCGTCAGGCTGGCAGTGCTCGCCGTCACGCAAGATTTGGTATTAGCTTAAACCTGATTTATTCCCGTGGTGGCGGCGAGGACCCGCTTGATGCAGCAATGCACTGTGGGCCGCCGTAATTCACGGCTTAGCCTGGCCAGGACACTCACTCAGCCTTAAGTATTTGTCGACTGTGGCCCTGCAATAAGCATAGGGCACTAATATCCGTGGCTGGGCCTCTGGGCGGCTATAAAACATCAGCTGTCTCGATAGGTTCGCATTGTGGCCTTGTAGTGAGCGCAGAGTTACGTAGCCTCACGGTGCCTCCGATGAGCCGCCTCACCTATGCTACTGAGTGATCGAAATTAACGCGTCGGAGACACGAGCAGTTTCCCTCTCCTTAGTATTCACCGCGGTGCGAGACGACAGTGAGACAATCCGCTCAATATTATACGATTACTGCGGTATTCTGGGTAGGGCGCAGAGCCAGGGGTATTTTTGTTTGTCTGTTTGTGCCCTGCGGCGAGCGGAACCAAACTGCACCGAAAACCAGTCCTTCCCCGGCCGTACCAAATCCAGACAGGTCGGAAACTACAGGGAAGGAGGTAGTGGTGGTGGTGGTGGTGGTGGTGGTAGGACGAAAGTAACCGCGCTAAGCTCCCGCATGTATAAATTTAAGCAAAACCGAAACCAAACCGGACTAAGACGAAGGGAATTCAAGATCACATTTTCTATTCCTTCCCACTTACCTTCCTCATTTTCCGTCTGTCCCTCCCTCCCATTCCTTCTTTCCTTCTCTCCTTCCCTTCTTCCTCCCTACATTACCTTCCTTTCCTTCCTACCTCCCACAATCTCGCCCCCCCTTCTCTCTCTCTCTCTCTCTCTCTCTCTCTCTCTCTCTCTCTCTCTCTCTCTCTCTCTCTCTCTCTCTCTCTCTCTCTCTCTCTCTCTCTCTCTCTCTCTCACACACACACACCACACACACACATGGGAAGGGAAGGAAAGTTATGGACACGAGAGGGAGGGTTTGACTTGAGGTCTGTTTACCCTCGAGACAGGTGGGTAGTCTCAGCTGTTTGTTGACGGCGTTGTTGTGAAGTGCCGTGAAGGGGAGAGAGAGAGAGAGAGAGAGAGAGAGAGAGAGAGAGAGAGAGAGAGAGAGAGAGAGAGAGAGAGAGAGTAAAGGAAAGAAGGATGAAAAGGGGGTGGTGGGGAGGGAAGAGGGAGAGAAGGCGGAGAAAAGAGGGATTACGAGTCTGAATAGAGATTAGAATTTAATATTACAAGATCTGAATTTAGTGTGTCGGTGTAAGTAGCTTTTCTCTTTGGTCTTTTTTTTTTTCAAGCTTCATTTTCCCGTAACGGACGATGAATGAAGGTTTTGTTTTTGTGACTTTACCCCGGCGATTTTTCTTCCTTTCTCGCGCGTGTTATTTCTGGCTCCTTTAATCTTTGTTCCTCGGCGTACATTTCTTTGTGTCGCCGCATCGTAAATCAGTTTTATATCTTCTTTTCATGGAGGAAGCGGAAAGGAAAAAAAAATCTATCGTCCTTTCCTCCCTCCTCCTCCATGGTCCCCTTTTCTTCCGTCCTCCTCTTTCTTCTCTTCCTTTCCCACTCACCCATAAATTCTCAGTTCTCAAGACGCATCCCCTGCCTCCCTTCCCCTCCACTACCTCCCCTCATCTCCCCTGGGACGGCCACGGTGCGTTAATTCTCATAACAACACCAACTTTGGGAAACTTGTCTGTATTTCCCGCGATCCCTCCATCCCCCTCCCTCTCTCCCTCCCTCCAGCCCTCCCTCCCTCCCTCCGCTGTCAAAGAGAGAAGCTGTGCGGGATGCAGGCGAAGGTATTAACGGTGTTGGTGTGTGTGTTGCACTTGCTGTTGTTGGTGTTGGTGTTGGTGTTGGTGTGTGTGTATGTGTGTGTGTGTGTGTGTGTGTGTGTGTGTGTGTGTCTAAGGAAAGTGTAAAAGCTGTGGTGGTAGTTTGTTTTTCTTTTTCTCCCTATTTTTTGTTACTTTCTGCTGTGTTCCTTAGGGAATTGAAACTCATCACGTCTCTTTTTCCTTGCCAAAACCCTTCACGCCCAGTTGTTTACCCGCGGTGGTTGTTATTGTTGATTTTTTTTTTTAAGTAGGTTTTGTTTTTACTTATTTTTTTTTACGAGAGAGAGAGAGAGAGAGAGAGAGAGAGAGAGAGAGAGAGAGAGAGAGAGAGAGAGAGAGAGAGAGAGAGAACGCCTGCCTACTATACCAGCAGCAGCAGCAGCCACACACACAGCTTCCTTCCTCTCCACTCCCCCAGCGCAGCATTACCGTTTTGTAATTTGATAACCCGCAGAGCTTAAGTTGTTTGGCAAAAGTTATGGTCTATTTCAGTGCGGCCTACGTGGATCCTTAGTCTTTCCCGACCCTTAACCTTCCTCTACCTCAGCTCTCCTCAGCCTTCTTCACCCTCCTCCTCCTCAACATCTCTTTGTCGTACCTCTCCTTCATCCCTCCTTCACCTCACCCCCTCTCTTCACTCCTCTCCCTCTCTCCGCCCCTGTCCCTGAGGAGTCTCCTTTTCCCTATATTTACCAACACTCAGGGTATTGGCCTATCGTCGCCTTATTCTCAGGAGTGGCAAGGCTCCGGTGTCGCCTTAGGTATGTGGAGGTGGAAGTGTGCTGAGGGAGTGTGTGGAGTCTTGCTTATGTGTTTTAGTGTGTGGAGTAGTGGAGTATATGTAGGGTCGGTGCGTGTGTGGTGTGTGGAGTAGTGTGGAGGTGTGTATGATTAGCCATTAGTGCGTGCGTGGGTGTGTGGAGGGTGTGTGAAGTGGTAGATCATATGTAAGGTGAATGCATGTGGGTATGTGGAGTGTTAGTGGGTGTGAATGTGGAGGGTGAGGAGAAGTTGTGGAGCGTGTGGATGTTTGAGATGATGTGGCTTATGAAAAGAGTGTAAAAAAGGTGTGTGTGTGTGTGTGTGTGTGTGTGTGTGTGTGTGTGTGTGTGTGTGTGTGTGTGTGTGTGTGTGTGTGTGTGTGTCGAAGGGAAACATATTTTTGTCTATTTTTTTTCTAACTTTATTCTATTTTTACGGCGTTGCCTCATCTCTTAATACACTTCTTCAAATTTTGCGTACGTACATATATTCCCTACAAGTTCCATTTCCTTTTGTTCTTGTCGGTGAAAGATTATTTTCGTAAATGTTTCTTTAATAATTCCCGAAAAGTTTGCAGGTGTTGTATAATTTCATGCTAATTTCTTCCATTTGTCACGAATTTGCACATCATTAAGTGGAAACATACAACATACTTAACCTTTCATCGAAGCTCAGACTCCTGCAAACTAAACACGCATCTCTTGGCACTTTTTCTCTAATTTGTCTGTGTACGTTTTTTTTTGCAGTTTTAATCTTCAAACTTCGGTAGCATATTCAGGTATTGCTCTTATGAATGACGTAATTAACTTTCGCATGCCGCCCTCATCTATAAGTTCAAAGTGGCCAGCTGCAGGTAAACATTTCTTGCTTTATGTAACCCTTAAGGAAAAGATTCAAAATAATTGTGACTTCTAGATCTTTTATGCATTTTCTGACGCTTTTATCAGGATTCCTTAAAATTTCAACAATCTTGCATTTTTCTCCCATTGTGGTGTATCATTTGGTCTTTATATGTGTGTGTATGTGCGTGTGTGTGTGTGTGTGTGTGTGTTAGGTGTCTGGGATACTTAGATGTTTGCAGACAGTGTTTTACGAGTTTGTGTAGGAGATTGAAACTGTGGATGTTTTGATAGCATAAGTGTTTCGAGGAAGGAGGGCGGTGGGTGTTTGTAAGGTATAGGTATGTGAGGAGTACAGGTAGTGTTTATGGAGGTGTGAGTGCGTGGCGAGGGGCGGTATGTGGAGGATGTTCTGAAGGGCCCAGGCATTCCCGAGGGTACTGATAAAATACTGAGGTTTTCCCAAGGGCACATATAGATTTCAGAGGTGTTAAAT
>NC_087154.1:27627026-27632026 GCF_035594125.1 Scylla paramamosain
CGTTTCCTTGGCCTTTCTCTCCTCCTGCCCGATACCTCCATCTCCATCACTCTTCGCCCAACGTACTCATCGTCTCTTTGCATGTTATTTCCAAACCATTGCACCCTTCAAGACTGAACATTTACATATAATTTCGAACGTATCATATTCCTCATAAATCTTCTTACAAATACGAGTACATCTGCACCTCTGTAACATACGGGAACCGGCCACTCCGTATTTTTCCTGGGAAGTGTTTGATAAGTCCGGCTGATAACCAGTGCCTCTCACTCCGCCAGCCACATGGGGCCACATTGGCAAAGAGAGACAGACAGACAGACGGGTCCTCTTTTTCCAGTTCCGAGATTATTCAAACCCATCACCGTGTCTGCTAGAGCTAGACCTTCACCCCACCACCTCTAGTCTGCCGTGTGTGTGTGTGTGTGTGTGTGTGTGTGTGTGTGTGTGTGTGTGTGTGTGTGTGACAGACAAATAGATAAGCAAGGCAACAGGCAGGCAGTCAGGCAGACGAAGAGAGAACAAACATAACTAAGACAGCTAACGTACATCAAAAAGTATCCGTTTTTTTTACATATATTTATTTACGTCCAAGCTCCACAATTCTGGCGGCGTGTCATCTCCGCCGCCTTGACTGGACGATAAAAAGAAGTAGTATCCCTGATCGACCAGCGGGCCGCAGGAACAGGAGCGCCGCCCAGGAGGATCGCGAGGGAAGTGGCTGACGAAAGAGACAAAGAAATTAGAATGAAAATAAACGAAAAAATAGAGATGTGTACGCATATGTATTGCCCGTGGCAGCCTACTTTTAGGAAGATGATAATGAAAGTGTCTGGAAAGGGCCGCGGGACGTTATCAGGGGCCTCACCATCACCTTCGCGGTCACACTCACGGGCCCCGCTCAATGCTCCTCATTCCCAGGTCGCCCCCATCTGTCTGAGGATCGTATAAATAAACCGAGCCAGCAGGTTTGTGGGGACGGGCGGAGGGACGGGCGAAGGAACGGGCGGGGGAGGCGGCGCAATGGTGTGGAGGGAGAGGGGAGGTGTGGAACTGATATGGAGAGAAGGATATACAGGTAACCCGGGAGGGACGAGATAAGGACAGGGAGGAGTCGTAGGCGGAGAACAGGGACGGAATGAGTCGGTAGAGGAGGGGAAAGAAATTATAAGTCAAGACGAGAGAGAGAAGCGTGGAGGGCAGGAGAGTAAGGGGTAAGGGGGACAGGGAGTCAATGCAGTGCCCGAAGGAGTTGTCCTGGGTCATGGTGTAGGGAGCTGTGGTATCTATCGGTTTTCCCTCGGGCGTCCTTGGGTCCATCCATGTCGTGCCTCGGCTCAGGAAGAAATTTAATTTGGTGCGCGTCAATAATTCCGGGTTTGGTGGGATGGATGTATACAAACAGGAAGGGTTAATGCAGTGTGTCTGGACGAGCTAAAGGCATGACTGCACGCCTCTAAATCAGTTTATATAAATCAACACCACATTATCATACCAGCTCGCACAAAAACTGAGTGTGGCCCCGGTTAGGCAGCGGCGTCGCTCGTGGGCAGCTGGAGATATGAGACTGGCCCCTCACTACTTAAAACAGACGCGACTTGTATGTAGCCTTGCACTGCTTACGACACACACACACACACACACACACACACACACACACACACACACACACACACACACACACACATACACACACACACTAGAAGCCATTCGTGCCTCTCTGGTCTTGCCATAAATTCACCAACTCGCTTCTCCACTTCTCCATTCTTCCTCATAGTCTCAAGATCCTGGTGCTCCTCCACTTTTCTCCACTTTCTCTCCATTATCCTGCTCCATCCCTCCTTCCAGTCACAAACTCTCTTCATATTGTTTTTCCTCTCCTCCTGTCTCGTCTCTGTACCTTCACTTATCTTGGTGTTGTGTTACATGTTGTTGTTCTGATTTTTTCCCCCCTTCGCTTTCCTCCTCTTGTTCAGCTGTTTGGCCTGAATTTTAATCTTTTACTTCCTGTTCTTTAAATTCCTTTCCATTGCATTCCTCCCTCGATTTTTCTCCCCATCACAATCTCTACTTCCTTCTCACATTGTTCGTCAGTCTCTCCCTCCTCCCTCCCTCCCTCCCTCCCTCCCTCCCTTCTTCCTTCCTTCCTCCCCTACTTATTTTATTCTTTCTCTCCTGTCTTTAATTCCCTCTCTCCCTTCCTTCCTTCCTTCCTTCCTTCCTCTTTCCCATCTCCCTCCCTCCCTCCCTTTTTACTCCCCTCCCTCCCTCCCTTCCTCCCTTCTTTTTTCTTCTTCTCTATCCTTCCTTCCTTCACTCCTTTCTTACCTTACCTATATCCTTCTTTCCATCCTTCCTTCCTTTCCTCCCTCCTTCCTTCCTTCCTTCCTTCCTTCCTTCCTTCCTTCCTTTCTTCCTTCCGTTCTTCTTTCCTTCCTTTTCTTCCCTCCGTTCTTCTTCCTTATTATCTCTCCCTCCCTATTTCCTTTCTTCCTTCCCTCCAGTCTTTCCCCCTTCCCTCCTTCTTCTTCCTTCCCTCCAGTCCTTCCTCCTTCCTTCCGTCCCTAAATCCTTCTTCCTTCATTTTTCCTTCATTACCTTTCTTCCTCCTCGTCTCTCCCTCCTTTCCTCAATGCCTCTATACATCCATCCCTTCCTTTCTCCCTCCACGTGTACACAACATTCAAAGCTCCCCCCACCACCCGTCTCTCGCATTTATTCACATGGAAATATCTACTGGTGGCCTGAAGCTAAACATTGCCATAAGCTCGCATACTTATGTAGACTCCTTCCATCCCAGTTCCCTCTTCCCCCCCGTCTCTTTCTCTTGCTCTCTCTCTCTCTCCTCTCTCCTCTCGTATTCAGTCACTCACCTACTCACGAACTCATTAATTCACTCCTTTACTCCTCCTACTCGTCCGCGTTCCCTTACTCATACTGGCTTGCTTCTACTCCCTCTTCGCTCCGTTCCTTACTCGCATACTTATTCACTTACTCTTTTCCTTTTTTTTTTTTCTCTCTCTCTCTCATGTATGTTTATGTTCTATGCATCTGTTTGACTTTTATATCTACATTTTTGGGGGCTTTTTTTCCTGTTTCGCTTTTCTTTTTACGTTTTTTTTTTTATTTTATCTTCATTCTCTCTCTCTCTCTCTCTCTCTCTCTCTCTCTCTCTCTCTCTCTCTCTCTCTCTCTCTCTCTCTCTCTCTCTCTCTCTCTCTCTCTCATCTCTTTCATCTTGCTTATCTTTCTTTACCTTCCTCTGTCGTTCGTTCTTTTCATACATTTACCCTTTGGTGTGAGATAAGATAACACACACACACACACACACACACACACACACACACACACACACACACACACACACACACACACACACACACACACACAACGTTCCAGGAATTTGTATGAATCTTGTCATTATTGCTTTTCTTCTTTTTGTGACTTTTTTTTCCCCCTGAATTCACTGACCCAGAAATTCTCCTTTGAACTCTTTGATGGCCCTGCTGAAGAATACCCTCGAGGACTGGGATCTGAAAGGCCTTCCCGGGATAGCTGCTGCAGGGATGGAGGGCGTGCCTGGAGCCGTGCCTTGTTCTGCGATGGCGCCGAGATACCGTGTCAGCCGGCAGCTGGTGGAGTGTTGGCTGCGCTCCATCACAAGGCTTGGGTGGGTCCAGGTGACGGGGAACTATGAGTGGCGTGCGTTTCCCGGAGGCCCGCACTGGTGGTGGTGGTGGTGGTGGTAGGGGTTCGCGTGAGGATTAAAGTTATGGGTATTTTATTCTTTTGCTTTTGAATACTTGAGAGGAACAGACGCCAGGAGAATTCTTAATCTATGACGAGGGTATCTGCTGACTTACTTAATGTTACTACGAGTCGTAAACTACTTACGTACATAGGGAAAAGCATGACAGCTCTAGAAGTAACCTCTCCCCGCACAACTGCAGAGCAAGAAAACATTTGAAAAAGGAAAGCAATTCATATATTTTTGCAGGAAACACGTATACGTACAAGGAAACATTATTACAACGAATGAAATAGGAAGAAAATACTATACAACACAACCACTAGGGCGGAGAAATCTTTAATGATAGATGAGGAAACTTATGGAATAAATACAGGTGTTTAACAAGTCTCGTGGGTGTGTAGGGGTGTGGAAAGAATACACCTCCATCATGTAGCACCCTAAAGTATATGAACCTCTTTATTTTCCTTCTTTTGGTCCCACGAGTTTATATAAGGGAGGTGGGCTGAGTCAAAGGGCACGGGGTGTATCAGTGGTTGAGGGCTGTGTCACGGGGCGTGGCGTACCAGAGGCCGTGACCTGTGTCAGTGGCTGAGGCCTGCATTAGAGGGGCGTGGGTCGTGTGTGTGGAGACGTGGGTCGTATCAGAGGGCGTGGCTTTGCTTTGAGGGACGTGAGTTCGAGCCAGGAAACGTGGCTTTTGTTTGAAGGGACGAAGCTTGTGAGTTACATCAGAGGAGGCTTTTGTGTGCGGGAGTGTGCGTTCAGTAAAAAGAGGCGTAGGTTTTGTCTGCTAGGCGTGGGTTTGGCTGGCCTCCAGGGCGTGGCTGTAGTCGTAGGGGCATGTGGGCGTGTCCTGTATCAGATGGGCGTAGCTAGGACCAGAGGGTGATAGTTATGGAGGCTCACCATTACCCGTGCCTTCAAGAGTTAATGATCCTGTCCCTCCTCCCTCACCTTTTTTCCTCACTTCTCTAACTCCCTCACTTGCCGGCCACGTCTTGGGTGGAGGTCTTCTTTACCCTACTTCTCCCTCCACTCTTCTTTTCCTCCTCTTCCTTCTTAAATCTCTCCCTCTCCTCCTCTCCCCCTTCCAACCTCCTCCCTCGCCTCTCCGCCTCCTTCCTTTCCATTCTTCATAGTTTGCCTCCGTTTTTTCTCTCCCTGCTATATCCCGTTTTCTCTTCTCCGCTTCCTTTGCTCTCTTTGTCCTGGCTCCAACCACTATTTTTTCCCTCTCTTATCTGTCAGTCCC
>NC_087154.1:27637026-27642026 GCF_035594125.1 Scylla paramamosain
TGAAAATTACTGAAAATAGCTCATATGAGAGTCCGAAGCACTTCAGAGTAAGGATCAGGGTCTTATCAGTAACGATTTGCATTATTCAAGATGTAGTAGCTTCCGAAAGTTTTTTTTTTTTTTTCCACCATTAAATACCGAATTGTATTAAGAATAGCTGGAGATGTAGGGTGTAGTGAAACAATAAAACTTTGATAAAGCTACACTACTTTTGATGGAATAGGATCCATGAAAGCAAAGGCGAGCCATCAGGTGGGTGAGGAAGCGAAGGTTTTGAAAGTTTTAAGGTCTGGAAAAAAAAAAAAAGTTCATGGAGAACAGAAAAAACGTGAGATCGTCGCTCCAGTCGTTCTGCATGATTGTGAGCTGATAGCATTAGATTAAAGGCTGAGAGAGTAAATATGCAGGTAATTAAATACTGAAAACTAGATTACAACATGTAGGTATATAGTTTGAAACAGAGGTAGAAGTGACTGAGCTATAAGAAATGTGGAGTGAGACGCGCATTTATAGAAAGTCTTATCAGGAGAGTCCCGAACCTGTTTGGTATCACGGAAAGGAGAAGAGAGAAAAACTTTAGTATAGAAAAGGACTTATGTGTTAGAATCACAAAGTATATCGGTGACTGAAGATGTCAAGAAGGATGTGGGTTGCCCCCCCCCAAAAAGAAAAAAAAAGTAAAATGGCAAGCATGTATGAGATCGAATAAGCTGAAATGACGCGATTTCTAGTAGGAGGCGGCTCGACACTTTACTTAATTTATTTACATTTCTTTTGCTTCAGATCGGATAGTGTCGTTTATCACACATTCGTAGCTGCTTGAGATCCTGTGGCGTTTGTTCGTCTTTTGTGTTCCTATGTGTTCCTCAGTGACGTAATCCTATTGTACTATCTTAAGCGTTATGAAGGGGCCAAGTTAATGCTTTGGGTATCCATGTGTGCGCCAGGCATGTAAGGTTTATGATGACAGATGGTGGTTACGAGCAATCGTAAATGATAGTTCTTAAAATGTAACGAAAAAATAGGTTAATAAAATGTCATAATTTCAGTGACTTATGGTTAGATGCGCTATGAAAGTGAAAAGGTGAATGTCTGCATAAAAAAATGTTTTTGTTTATTTATCTTTTTTCATATTTATTATATATGTTTAGGTCTTAAATGTCGTTGTCATTTCTTTCTGCGCTTTCACCTCATGTGAGGAAGAGAAAAACAATGACATGTTAACAATATGTTAAAAATGATAAATAAATAAACATTTCTTAATTATTTCCTTCATTTTTCCATGTCTGTCTTTGCCAACTTTTTTTTTTTCTGAAGTAAGCTAATGTGTCTTGAGGCAGTTAGGAAGACATGTGGTAATTATGGCTTGACAAATCAGTTCATATCCCTCAAAATTAAAGGCAAAGTAATGCAAGAACCCAACCTTGTCTGCGCCTAACAAGGATGGATTCTTAAGGCAAGACGAGTGTTTTTTTTTGTTCCTCCCTTTCATTTTCTTACAAAAGTGAAGGCAAATCAAGACTTTCCCTGATATTTAACATTTGGTCACGAGAGACGCTCATTAGAAATACGACTCTCAGTTTATTTTTGGACATGGGAGAGGATGGATAAAGCGAGGAGAGAGAGAAGGCGAGGTTGCAGGAGAAGCAGGGTGAAGGTAGAGGGGGTGAGGAAGCGAAGGAGAGGTGAGTGGAGGGTGGTTGGGGGAGAGATAGGTGGAGGGGGAGTATTGGTCCGGGGAGGGTGTACATGCCTGCCCTCCCCTACCACTGGCCCTCATACATCATCATTACCGCCTCAGCCATTCCTCCTCCTCATTTTCCACCTCTTCCTTCGCCTCATCTATACAGTTTCTATTTGCGAGCCTCTCTTCTTCCCACATTTCTTGTTTGCTCTCCCTCGTCACCCGACTCTCCTAGATCCACATAACAAACCTCTTAGACTCCCACACCTCCTTCCTTCCCTCTCCTTCCTCCCTACTTCCCTCCTCCTCTTCCTCCTCCTCCTCCACATCATGTGTGCATCTTTAGCATCCTTCCGTTTCCTCTGTATCCCGTCCTAGCCCCGTCGTACCCTGCCTCTCCTTCCCCCTCAGCTAGCCACGTCCCGGCGCCTCGCGGGCTTTCTTCATTGGGCCCAGACCATCACTCAGTCTGCCGGAGCATAACATTTGACCCGCCCCAAGCCCCACCGCAGCTCCGCACACGCCACAGTGATAGGCAGGCCACCGCACCGCAGGCACCGGCTTCGGGGAGACATGAAAATTTGTGGGTCGGAGCCACACTACCACATACCCTACGCAAACTTCCATAAATCGTCATGCTTTCGCAGCCCGCGGATGGCACATTGCGTTATGCTTCCCTTGTGTTTTGTCGTGAAAAATGCAATGTAATATGTAAGTGTCATGGAATCAATACAAATTGATTGTTTTGCCCTTAGCAAAGAATTTTCAATGGCACGGAAATGTCAGAAATATAGATACACACACACACACACACACACACACACACACACACACACACACACACACACACACACACACACACACACACACGAGCGCGCGCGCGGCAGTCAGACACAGCCCGAGGTGGTCTCCTTAACCGTTGTGTTTCTTGAGACACACTTAGAAGTGTAACCATGGTTAGTACAAAGTACATTTCACTGACCTTGACTTTAATGACACAAGCAAAGTTGTACGTACATAATGAGGAACAACACTGGGAGCATCCACACTCCCCTAATGGCTGCCAGGGCTGCGGCACACCCACACTGCCTGCTGGTGCTGCAGGGCCTCCATTAGGCCCACCAGGTAGTTGCTGCGACACGCTCTGCAGTTGACCACTGGCCGCCTCAACGCATGCAGTGTGGCGGCTCGTGGCCCTCGGCACCTGGCCCACGGAATGCCACGCCCCCTCCAGCAGTTCGTATTGAATCACACGCGGCAAACGCTCTGCCCGAGGCTTTCCTCTTTATGGTTTTCTTGCGCCTTGACCTGGAGCCGCACCATTCCAGTCATGCAAAGAATAAACGAGAAATAGACTTAAGGGACGTTATGAAATAACAAGTTGAAAGTGACCACATGTCCGACAAAATATTAAAAATGGTCACTGTTAAAGTAGCGCTACGAACCCAGTAGTGGTGACCGGAGCTGTCTCCATCCCAAAGTGAAGTCATGAGAATGCCATGATTCAGCAGGTCTTCATACGCCCAGACGGACTGGCAATATAAGGTTACAAGGATAAAAACATCACAAGACCAACGTTTAGTTTTTCTACTCTGTATGTAGTGGACTTCATTGGCTACATTCAACATTTCATTAACCAGTCCAGAGGAAAAAATCTCGTACCCTTAAATTTTCACCACCGTCTGGACCCTGAGTGGCGAATACAAGTGACTGTTGCAAATAGAGAATGACCACTTCCTCCAAGGCAGCGATAAA
Organism: Scylla paramamosain; assembly: GCF_035594125.1. NCBI lineage: Eukaryota > Metazoa > Arthropoda > Malacostraca > Decapoda > Portunidae > Scylla > Scylla paramamosain. Next base: position 27,640,466 of record NC_087154.1, read on the forward strand.
GCTCTCCGGCACTAGTGAAAATAGAGAAATCTTCAATTCATAACAAAGATTAATTGATACAGATTCCTTTACTAACTGCAGTGTCCTCCTCCTCCTCCTCCTCCTCCTCCTCCTCGTTGACCATCATCTACACCTACAATATTATAAATGAGCTTCACTACTCAATATACTACGAAAGAGAGAGAAATTTTGATAATGACGAAAGTGACTGTGATGATGATGACAACGATGACGGGAGGACTCGCCACCAGTGTCCCGAGGTGCCTGGAGGGCTGTGGTGCGGGGCTGAGGGGAGCTGTGTGTACACCATGAATATTCAGCACCAGCTCTCTAGCAACACCTCTCTCTCTCTCTCTCTCTCTCTCTCTCTCTCTCTCTCTCTCTCTCTCTCTCTCTCTCTCTCTCTCTCTCTCTCTCTCTCTCTCTCTCATAAATGTTATATTATTGTTATTATTATTATTATTATTATTATTATTATTATTATTATTATTATTATTATTGTTGTTGTTGTTGTTGTTGTTGTTGTTGTTGTTGTTGTTGTTGTTGTTGTTGTTGTTGTTGTTGTTGTTATTGTTGTTGTTACTATTATTATTATTAATGTATTACTATTGCATTATTATTATTTTTTTTATTACCATGATTATTAGTTACTGTTGCTTTTGTTGTTGTCGTTTATTATCCCTGCTGCTTCTGTTCTTGCTGTTGTTGTTGCTATTGTTGTTGTTGTTGTTGTTGTTGTTGTTGTTTATTGTTCCTACTGCTTTTGTTGTTGTTCATCGTCATATTTTGTTCCATGTTTTCCTCGAAGTGAGCCGTTCAGTTTTCTCAGTTCATGGCAGATCCTCGTGGGCAGCGGCGTAATACCTGTTTCGTAAGAGCGTTTGGAGGATGCTCGGGTATTCTTATTAGTGAGTTCGTGATGACGCTGTGCTTCTGTGATTTTACTCCCGCGATATGAGCTTCCACTGTGCAGTGTTCAGGCAACAACTCTGCAGATTGTCAGATCCATTACTCTCCTCTCTTGATGTACTTAAAATGAAGCAGTTTAGGCGTGATGTGATGGCAGATTATTGATTCTGGACTCTTAATGCCTTGTCATTCGTTACTGTAGAACCAATAGTTGATAATGCAACCTTCCTGTGTGGCTATGAGGGGTGGGATGTCTTGCTGCTTCATATCAGGCGGCGTTGGTGTGACGTTATTACAAATTTTAACATCATAAGCTTAGACTCTTATATTGATTAGCTGTTGCCCATGTCACCATATAGACAGTTGATGTTAATGTAAACTTCACACACGCTTGTGACAGGTGGGGTGCGGCGAGCCGTGGCGTGGTGTGCCAGCCTCATTGTGTTGTATTCCTGGCTTTCGTAGCGGACTGAGCCTTGGTTATCGGCTTCGCTGCTTGACAGAGAACAGGTTTAGGATGATGGATGGATTGATGGACCTTTCGTATATACATTTCCTCTCAGTGACGTGATTACACGGTTAACATGACAGGGGAGAACAATGGTTATTTTAGGGATCCTCATGCAGGAGAGTGTGAGGGGAATGGCCTCAC
>NC_087154.1:27647026-27649526 GCF_035594125.1 Scylla paramamosain
ATTCGGGTGAGGAAGACTGCCGATTAGTGAGCATCCCCCACTCGCAACACAATATCGATTTTTATCTCGGCGACGTATTTACTGCCACCGCCAAGATCCCCACCCGCAGCTTCCTCTCCTCTCGTGGTCGCAATTTCATCCTACATCAAACCACTGACATGCGCCGATGATCATTCTGCTGAGTATTTTAAGGAACCTGCACGTAACTCCCTTAGCTTATAGGAGAGAGAGAGAGAGAGAGAGAGAGAGAGAGAGAGAGAGAGAGAGAGAGAGAGAGAGAGAGAGAGAGAGAGAGAGTGGGCATATGGTAAAGATGGACAGGATTGAAGATTCGGATGACAGAGCCTGCTGGTGATGGTGATGGTGGTGGTCGTGATGGCGGTTGTGGTGGTGGTGGTGGTGGTGGTGACGGTTAAGAAGGCACGGTGGATGAAGAGGATAGAATGATCAGCGAGGCACGATGTAAAGTCTTTCAGTATCTCTCTAATTTGACATGAAATTATTCGTAGGTTTCAAACCTAAAATCTATTAACTTTTCTCTCCAAACTCTTGATTTTATTTTATTTATTTTTATTTCTGCCAATATCAATTCTTTAAAGTTTTCTTCTATTCAGACCTTAAACTTTCAACTTTCTCGTTTCTAAATCCTCAGAACCTACAAACACTTCCTCTCTCTAAATCTCCAACCTTCGCGTCTAAAATCCTCCAAACCCTCGCCCTCCAGTGACCTCAGCCTCCAGACCGACCCGCTAATTCTACGTTGTAGATTTCTCAACATTAGGCCTCACCTCGCACACCCACACCATGTCCTCGAGAACTTGTCTATAGGAGCTTCCCCAGCCTTATAAAGAGGGATCTCGAGTCGCCACCGATCGCTGAGAATGCAAGGCTTTCATGGCCCGGCCGGATCTCATTCGTGTGTGTTGAAGCAAGAGTAACCAAGCAGGACCCGAGAGAATGCGCCGCGCCTGAAGGATGATTACAACACTGAGCCTCGACACCGTAAGATGTCTAATCCCTTGCTGGCATCACGCTTCAGTAAGAGTCTCTGAAAACCGCGCAAAATTTTAAGCGGATAATGGCTAGGGAAGGCAACACTGAGATGCAAATAACTGGTAAGTAGTGAAATATATCCCTGCCGGTGGGTTTTCTTATTATTTTCTTGGATCTGATGAGTAAACAAAATGTTTGCGTCATGTAACACATTCCTTGCACGAAGTTCTTCGGCCTGCGAGCCCCACAACTCATTTAAATCCTCTTCACTGTGGAGGGATTTATTTAATTCTTAACCGAGGACTGATTAGAATGAAATACTGTGTACCCAAAACATCCTGCGGACACCAGCCATGCTTGGCCAATAAATTAAAGCACAGATACTGAGGTCTTCATCCAGTATGGACAGCTTTTTTCTTTCATTCTCGCTCTGAACTAAAAATTGCACAAATCATAAATTTCAAAGTATATTCAACACAAGTCAGCCTGACTTGTATAAGCTTTCTGAGTTTATACGTATCAAAACAAGTACTTCTTTTTATCAGTGTCATGCAATCATGGGAATGGAACTGCTGGACACATAACCAGTTGTGGACTGTTTGCTTCGTTCCGGCTCAGACAGGCATTTCAGGCATGTTGAATTTTTTTATATGGTGACTTCACATTCAGGTTAGAGAAGCACATACTATATTCAAGAGGTAACGACTTGCATTGACATTTCACTGTCATATTTCTTCCGCTTCCCTCCACAACCACCTTCCTTCCCACACTCCACTCACACTCATCGTTCCGCATTCCTGCACTCCCTCACATCCCTGACACCTCTCACTCCTGCTCTCCTCTTAATCCCACTCCACTCTTCTTCAAAATATTAAATATTTCTACACTTTGCTTTCCCTCATTCTTACACACTCCTCATTTTAACCCACTTCACCTCCTCTTCAGAATGTCAAACACAGTACTTCTACACTCCGCAGTTCCTCGCTCTCACATCCGCACTTCCCTCACATTCTCCCACACTCACAAAGCGCGGTTCCTTCTCATTCCCTCATCCTCTTCAGTGACACCTCAGCTGCCGCCGCCACACATCTGCCTCAGTTATGGCGCGGCTTACGAGACTCCCAAACGGCGGACGGTAGCTGACCATTGCCCGCTGCGGCATTGCTGAGGGCGTGGGTAGGAGGAGACGAGCCGGGGGGACAGGAAGGTGAATTAATCATGAAGTCAGTTTAAGGTTATTCATGACTAGGCTAAGGGCCGTGTGGGTCTCGGGAGGAAATAACAGGTATGCTCCCGGTAATGACCCACGCCGCTTGGACCTCCGAAACACAAAAGGGGAGACAATTAGACACAGACAAGTGGGACAAAGAGCAGCTCGTCCTGAACTCCATCTCCTCTCGCCTTAATGGAAAAATACAGAAATAAAAAATGAGCACTGGTTGGGTCGGGCTAGACTGCGGGTGGTGGGTCCTGACGTTAATTGTCGACGCCGTGACGTGGCCCCGGT
>NC_087154.1:27657026-27664526 GCF_035594125.1 Scylla paramamosain
ATCTTCAACCTGATCAGACGTGGTTGGAAATGACAAGTCACGCCAGGTGCCTCCCCTTCTTACGGAATCTCGAGGAAAGAAAGATTTGCCGGCCTCAGACATTCATCTCGTGTGGAAAGATTACGTCACAGCTTCGGCGAAATGCCAAGCGACACACCGCATGAATGTTGTGTACGTCGAGAAGTAGCATTACAACGCTGATCTGTTCAATAACACTTGCCTTTTTCTGTTATAAATAGAAAATAAAAGTTGTACACTGTAAGTTTACCGGAAAGATATTTAAGCTCTAAACATCTGGAAGGTTGTCATATTACATAACAGTAACAGTTTTGAGCCATTGGTTGACCGTCAGAATGCTGTGGCAGTGCTATCTTAGCGTCACGGTGTGGTGGACGCGAGAGATGCAAACAAGAAAGAACACTTGGTGTCTATTTCCATTATTTGATTACCGGCCAATGTCACCGTCGCGCTGACTGTGTCTTCCTGTCCGGGTCACATGTCCCGGATCCCCCCTGCTTGTGCATTTCCTTGCTTCTTACTCGTATTTGTTGTTGGCACCCGGTTGTGTGTGTGTGTGTGTGTGTGTGTGTGTGTGTGTGTGTGTGTGTGTGTGTGTGTGTGTGTGTGTGTGTGTGTGTGTGTGTGTGTGCGTGCGTGTGAAACAGATGATACCCTCCTACAAGTATAAGCTTAACTGGAATGCACTATCAGGAAATAACATTTCGTTACCAGCTCTCAGTCAAAAAGCTACATTGCCATTAGACAGAAGCCAAGTACCACTAAGCCATCACTCCACCGCAGGGAACATTTTTGTGTGGCTACAATGTACTTAATGCTGTTACCTTTGCGTGCCCACCTGGTGACGTCTGGGGTCAGCAGCAGGTGGTGGCGGTGCCCGGGGCTGCGCCGTGTGCGTTCCGGTGAGAGTCAGTCTTGTCTGTTCGACTTGCGAGCAGGTAATGGTGGCTCTGTGATTTACATTATTTAATGAACTCATGTGCTGCACAATATTTTTCGACTGGCTACAAGAAGCGAGTTTTCGATAAGAGTTACTAGAGCTCGACTTATTAGATCTAAATGAGGTGAAAGTAGGCATTATATTGTAAGAAACTCGGTACTTATGTGAAGCCAAATACATGCTTCATACGGACCCACGGAACCCGCGAGCTGTCCGTCATGACTACTTTGCCCTCGTCTTAATGTTTTTATTGAATCCCGTACCGTGCCAGACCTGAAATTTACATATAATAACTAAAATTCAAGGCGGGCGCGATACAGACGTTAAGTGTGGATGGCGCCTGATTGGGGCTAATGCCATGCCACCGCCCACATGCATCGGCTGCGCTTGCCATTTAATATAAGACCGATGGCTATGCTGCGAGAAATGCGGACCCGTAGTTTTCTTTTCTTTCTTTTTTTTCATATACTCATTTCTGATGTGGATTTTTTACTCTCTCTCTCTCTCTCTCTCTCTCTCTCTCTCTCTCTCTCTCTCTCTCTCTCTCTCTCTCTCTCTCTTTGCGGCGCTAACTTAACCTAACCTAACACATCCTAGCAGTGCTGCCACCTTCGCCACCTCCATTGAGGGTGACTGAAGGTTGCCATCGCCCCGCCACGGTGACATACAGCTCGTAATGGCACGCAGGGCTCCATACATCACTGCTAATGGCGGAAAATGAAAACCCTTAGAAACGGCGCCTTTAGTCAAAATTGTGGGGCCCGCGCAGCGTGTCTATAGGGAGGATGGACGCATATGGAGGAGGATCGGCCTGCGCGGCATTTGTTTAGCGTAGATTTACCGTGGGCGTGGTACTGGCATGGTGCGGGCTGTGGGTATAATGGACAGAGGGGCACCTGGGTGGTCCAGAGCCGCCCTTATGAACGAGGGACGGAAGGAGGGTCGCGGCAAGGACCGATGGCGCCGCTAACAGTTTGACAGCCAATAGAAACTGAGAACAATGTAATCTCTGGAGTGCACGTCTGCCAGATGCACGACCACCTGCGTCTGGCTGACAGGGATGATCTCTAACTGAGCTAAAGAAAAAATAATATACGGCCGTCTATTTTTTTCCTCCTTTGTGTTACAAGTTACGTGAAACAATGTATATTTATGCGCTCATTCACTTGTCAAAACACAATATCTATTTCCACTTTACATTCAGTTGTCATATTTATGCCTGGTTTCGAAGGGATGGTTAAGATGGAACGATTGTGAACCTAACCTCGGTCAAGGCGGCGAGACTGTCTCGTGAGCAGGAAGGAAGGTTTGGCAACAAAAGTTAGATATGTGTGTGTGTGTGTGTGTGTGTGTGTGTGTGTGTAAAATTATATATATATATATATATATATATATATATATATATATATATATATATATATATATATATATATATATATATATATATATATATATATATATATATATATATATATATATATATATATATATATATATATATATATATTGAATGGTTTTGATAATCTACGCGAATCATCTTATTTTCTGAAAGAAAGAAAACTGTGTGTCGCATCACCATTTGTAAGGTGAACATCATGGAAGCTGTGATGAATCTACTTCTCCTTATCAGAAAGTCGCCTTTGTAATGAATTGTGCTCAGGCAGATTTCTGATCCGGAAATAGTAATGGTTCATATGGATTCAAAGTAACTATCCAAGCTAATAATGTTACAAAGGATCACGCAACTAAGAACGTCATAAAAGATTACAGATTGGGAAGCAAACACCTCAGAGGAGTGGAGGACAAAAACTTCCAGGATTGCAAGTCCAATAAAGTCTGAGGGGAGAGTAAGATCAGCTGCTCACAAAGTAAGGCAAATACAATGAAATGGTTCTCACCTCAACTTCTTCGCCTTATCCTGTCTTGCATACATCACGCCACCGAATCAGGTTGGGAAAATTATCATAATTCACGGCAGGGAAGTGGATAAAGAAATATGGAGTCATACAGCCCGCCAAACATTTTACCTTCCACTAATTTCATATATCACCTTTTTTTTTTTATTCCTTTTCCTCATTACACTATTGACACTATTGTAGACAAGTAGGAACATGAAGAATGAAAGCCCCGAAATCCTCTAAGAAAGTTCAGGAGTGCTGACTTATTTCAGCTTCCCTTACGCTCTGATGTTTTTACATACATTTAGAGAGAGTGTGCATCATATCAGCAGTAAGAGGAAGCGAAACATTTAGAGAGAGTGTGCATCATATCAGTAATAAGAGGAAGCGAAAGATACACACGTTAATATAGAAACATAGTCCAGTAGAATTTGGTATCCGTTGTGTGCAGGTGTGGACAGATGTGTTCTAGTAAAGTAGAATATCACCAGCAGGATCAGAACAGTGCCCGTTAGTTAGTTTCCGTTATATGGGACTCTAGATTGATTTGTTTGAAGAAATTTCAGGATTGAAGCAGCAGGAAAAACTGAAGACCACACCAGTCACCGCAAATCAGTAAACAGGAACACGTTACAAGTAATTTACGTTTATGCATGTGCAGTAATTATCATTTCTCTGTCCTATGCACACACACACACACACACACACACACACACACACACACACACACACACACACACACACACACACACACACACACACACACACACACACACACACACACACACACACACACACACACACACAACACAACACACTGTCGCTAAGGTGGTAAATTTCTAAGGCCTGGGGCCGTATTAACAAAGATTCTTAACAATAGAGGTTTGACTTAGCCCAACCCTATGCTTAGAGTTGTGCTTAACTTCCCAAGTTGTGCTTAATCTAGGTCTTAAATTTAAGGCAGGTCCGGAGTCTGCTTAACTTTAAGAATTACGCTAAGATTAAGTTAATCAAACAAAGATGGCCGACCGTCGAGCCCGACCCCACCACCTCAAGAATTATCCGCCCCATAAGGATGTTCTTGATGACCTGAGTGACTCTGAATTGTTAAACATATATAGAATAAAACTGCAGGAGTGTAATTTATGACATATTTGGCGCGAGATGCCTTGGAGAACCCCACAGGAAGGAGTGGGGTTCTCCAAGGCTAGTAATTAAAGTAATAATTACAGTGTTATTTAGCCAGTGGAAAATGCAGCTCTGCAGCAATGATGACCTTGGACCTTCATGTGTCCTGTTGTTGGAGTGTTTCATTTACCTTCTTAGTAATAGAGCCCCATGCAGCTCTTTTGTGCTGTTGAATGAGTGAAACCCTTCAGGCTACATCTTTCCTCATATACTGACTGGAAGAGGTAAAAAAGTTTCGCCATCGGTCCAGATGGGTTTCCTCTATTGGCCTTTTCGGCCTTAGCGATCATCATCTCCATAAAGAAAAAAGGACAAGAGAAAAAGGCCATGCTGAGTGAGAGTGGTGGGACAACGCTGGTTCAAGGACGTAAACACTGAGACAAAATACACGCGCCTTGTGCGTGATCTAACTTGCTTATTAATAAAAACAAATTTATGTTATTTAATCCAAAAAATGTGAAAATATTGCACTATTAACTCAAAATGAGAATCATAAGATTTTACTGTTTTTGCTCTTTCACTATTTCATACTGAGACTTAAAGAGTTCGTCTTACCACAACTTTAAGACTGCGTAAGAGATAAGCACAAGTCTAAGCAGAAGATCAAGATGAACTCTGAGAATTCGTGTTAATACGGTCCCTGCCTGCTTTACCTTATTTTTAAGACTTTATTTTTTTTTTCTATGGTATACTTCCATTTGTATAAAATAATCATTTATTGGCTCCAGGCTCTAGTTCTCCAAGTCGTGGTAGAATGCACTTTTCTTTTTATTGAGAGTAGGAGATTACTCTTCATTATATTGCTTGGTTTCTCGATTCTAATTTACTTGTATAAAGCTGTTGGACTCTTCTGTTGTTTTCATATTCATCCTCAACCCCAACTTTCTCTCTCTCTCTCTCTCTCTCTCTCTCTCTCTCTCTCTCTCTCTCTCTCTCTCTCTCTCTCTCTCTCTCTCTCTCTCTCTCTCTCTCTCTCTCTCTCTCTCTCTCTCTCTCTCTCCTCTCTCTCTCTCTCTCTCTCTCTCTCTCTCTCTCTCTCTCTCTCTCTCTCTCTCTCTCTCTCTCTATATATATATATATATATATATATATATATATATATATATATATATATATATATATATATATATATATATATATATATATATATATATATAACTGTAGAATCATCTCCTGAAGCTCATGATGTCATCCCTAAATTAAAAGTGCGAGTAGCATTGTGGATCTTTAATTTGCCTTGTGTAATCTCACAATTCGTTCTTGTTATTTAAATCACCGAATAAACCTTGCTTAATAATTACTAGGCTTAATCACAAGGCTAGGTCATAAGTCATAAGTAATGGCATTGGGGCTTTGGGCAAAACATAAGGGAGTCAGCATTCACAGGCTCACCCCGTTGGCTACCCCATGCGACTTGAATGGTCATGTCTAGAAGTCGTGCCTTGGCCAAAATCCACTACGTATAAGATTTTAATCTTAATGCTGAAACATACTGAATGTTGGCGTGATAGGTGAGCTAACACATTGTGACAGGTAATTCCACACTGCACCCCACCTCCACACTACACTTCAATATAAAAACTTTTGAGCTGGATTCAAGAAATGACCATGAGAAGCTCGGTCACAATGCCATTAGGCTGGTACATAATCTACCACCTGAAAAGCCCCGTACAGCACCAATAGCACTGGCCTCAGATACATTATGAGTTGATCACACAAAGTAAAGAGGAACTTCCTGGCCTCTCAGGATCCTTAGGAAAGCAAATAAAGGACAAATCATTATTCCACTTTGAATTATTTTAACAGTACTTTGCAGAGCAGGATCGAATACTCATCTTGACAACATATATGCGAATAAAGGCTGCGTGAATGGACAAATTGCACCTCTTTCCATGTTCTTCAGTGCGACGGCTGAGTGCTTTATCCCTCTGGCCGCTTGGTAGCGCTGCCTTCACGCAGTTACCAGCTTGCCCATTGGAGTGGGCCGTCCTCGTAGTGACCTAGTATATAGAGTCCTTAACCTTATAGACCCCTATACGATACTGCATTAACGAACAAAGCCTTGTGATGAGAACACGAAAATCATTAGTCTCCAACATTACATACTGTAGTTTTGTGGGTAACAAATACAAACCACCTCAAGTCATACACCTTTTGTTCCAAACTTTAATCAAACTGACGACTGTAATGCGCGATAACACACAAAACTGGGGCACAACTGCCATTTGGCTCATATTTCAGTAATTCTGTGTGACAATTATAAGTTCTTAACCGAAATTTCCCTTCGCACTGACATGAACACAGTATGATGTTTCTAGTCATGTGCAAGATACACTACACATTGAGGTCTGCGTAAGACTGACGGAGATGAGGACGGAGGCACAAGACAACGAAGAAAGTAAGGAGATATTATAACAAATGTTTCTGTCCTTAAAACTCCTGGTAACGAAGGTAATATTCAGCAACCAGTGTCCTACGAGTAACTGTTTTTGTTCTTAGGAGTGTTGGACTACCAAGACTACACAGCCCGGCCATAGTACGAGTAATGAACAGCCTTGCTTCTCATGCTGGGAAGCTGCTAGCAATGACTTGTTTTCCTGTGACGAATTGACAGCTGCACGCCGCGTGGCAGACACCCGTGACCTTGCTTCTGTCAGAGAGACGAACGGTCACTTCAGTGAACATTAACACCCACACGTCTCTGAACAATGGATAAGTGAGAAGAAACCAGTGTTCTATTTGTCCTAGGCAGGCAGGATATATATATATATATATATATATATATATATATATATATATATATATATATATATATATATATATATATATATATATATATATATATATATATATATATATATATATATATATATATATATATATATATATATATATATATATATATATATATATATATATATATATATATATATATTTATCAATTTATACTGTGTGTGTGTGTGTGTGTGTGTGTGTGTGTTTTACGAAGTGATGTTTTGTTTCACTTTTTTTCTGTTTTAAAGGCGTCTGAAGTTAATTTCAGTGGAGACTTTTTTTATTTTTCTTATCGAATAATTTTCTCACGTAATTCTTCTTTAATACTTTCTCGTAATTTTTCGTTTCTTTAAGTTATTTTGTTACTTTTTTTTTTGTATTACGCAATGCTTACCTAATTATGAAGAACTGTCTCATTAGTTGTAATTTACATGATATAATGAAAAAAAATACACACAAGAAATACCACTTTTTTCCTCCCGACACGGGCTGTTGTCACCAGAAAGCGTCTCCTGCCGCACTGCCATGTGGGGGAACTCAAATGCTGCGAGCTTTTTCTTATTTACTTCATGATACTGAACGTACAAACACATCATGGCTGGAATAGTTATAGCAGTTAGTTTGTTAAGTGAGACAATATACCGTATTTTCGGACGAATGTTTTTTTAAAGTATCGAAACA
>NC_087154.1:27667026-27674526 GCF_035594125.1 Scylla paramamosain
TTATTATTATTATTATTATTATTATTATTATTATTATTATTATTATTATTATTATTATTATTATCATTATTGTTATATTTCAATTGTAGCAGCAACAGTAGTAGTAGTAGTAGTAGTAGTAGTAGTAGTAGTAGTAGTGGTAGTAGCAGCAGTAGTTGTTATTGCTGTTGTTGTTACTGTTGTTGTTGTTGTTGTTGTTGTTGTTGTTGTTGTTGTTGTTGTAGTAGCAGCTTTTGTGGGTGTGGGTATAAGTTAACATTGAGACGGTCAAAGTACTGTATTGCTTGCAGGTAATGAGGTAATAAATGCATCTGTCAGAAACTTCAGTGCATGCGGACAATATGGATATATATAACAATTACATATCTTGTTTTTTTTTTTCCGTTATGCTGTTCCTTTATGTATTTTTTATTATTATTCTATTTCCCCATAATTCACAAGGAACGCGTGGGAGGACTCAGGCCACAGGAGCCTCCCGACCTCCCAGCGTCAGGGACAGTCGCTCACTATCGCGGCTTCATCTCGTGCCTTAATCTGCTCCGACATCTCACACGGCGCGGTTTTTTATTTAAGTTTATTGCCCCTAAAATGTAGTGTTCTGTTAGGCCGGCTGTTGGACCCAGAGCCACACAGCCCGGGGAGCGGGGGCGTGAGGGGACACATGGAGGGTAAGGTTATAAAACTCTACTATTCCATGGAACTCAAGATTTCTACTGCCTTCCTTCCCGCAGCCACACCCTCTCGGAGACCTCCCTCTGATCCGCAGTTATGGATGTAAATTTTCCGTTTCTTCTTTTGCTTTTCATTTTCTTTATTTTTCGTCTGTTTATTTCTTAGTTTATTTATGTGTTCATTTTACATTTTTCACGCTGTACTTGTGTGTGTGTGTGTGTGTGTGTGTGTGTGTGTGTGTATATATATATATATATATATATATATATATATATATATATATATATATATATATATATATATATATATATATATATATATATATATATATATATATATATATATATAATTTTTTTTTTCTTTTTTACCTTGCGTTGCTCTTAGGCTTTCGATGATCGCCCTATAGACATTTCTTACAGGTTTGGACAGTTGAACCTCCCCCATGCTGTTGCAGGCTGGTTTTTTTTAAGTAACGTGTGTAGAGGTTCATACCAGCCCGCGTGCCCTCCGAGGCGTCCTCAATAAAGCAGCAGCATGTAAGAGAAAAAAAAAAAAAAAAGTTAAATTCGCGATCATAATTGGGTATTCTTTGTTTACCTAACTGATTCACGGTTACGTTGTACGTTTCTTCTCGTACATTTACCTTCATGTCGAGTAAGGTAAGAAGTGAGGATAAAATGAAGAATGTAAGGATTTCGCACACACAAGTTAAAATGATCTCCGTGATTCACGTTTTCTTCTCGTCCTAGTCGTCGTCGTCGGCGTCGTCGTCATCCTTCTCCTCCTCCTCCTCCTCCTCCTCCTCCTCCTCCTCCTCCTCCTCCTCCTCCTCCTCCTCCTCCTCCTAATCTACCTGATAGACATTGTTTTATCTGATGCATGTCGCCCTGAGATAAAGAGCTCCTGTGTCGTGCCCCCCGTTATGAACAACACCTAACGCGTGCACTGCTTAACGGAAAGGGGAAAAAAAAAAAGTGTTTCTCGCCAGGATGAGCAGGGATTCTCGCCCACCATTACAATCTCAGCACATCTAAACGTCACATTGCAACATGAGATTTGGAAGAGAAAGGTACCGCTAGCATCATAATTCATGTGATCCATCAAACTCAGCCATCGTCTTCACAACAGGAGGGGGAGTTCACCGCGAAGGAGACACCCAACTGCGTCTGTCCCCGAGCAGCAAATCCTCCCCACGGTAACTTTTCCTGGAAGGCAAAGAAGGAAGTGGTGATGTGCATCCTTACAATGTAGCCTTGCTATATGTTGTTATTATAAAGTAATGGCCACATAAATTATGTAAACCTTCTTTTTACTCAGTAAATATTCTTTGATGGCGATTAATTTGGCGTACGTTCTTATTATTATTTTTTTTTCTTTTTTCCCCGACCTTTTACCTTCCGCGATATAGACGAGCAGTACGGCGGACCGAGAGCTCGCTGGTCAAGGTCATTATCGTTTGCGCCTCAGGTCAGGAACGAACTCCCCGATATCCGCATCACGCGGCTAGCCAGAGGTTCTGTGTAGCACACACCACGCGCCCCCAGGAGAGACATTCCCGCCGCTGGAGTGTCACTTACCTAACCTTTCATGAATAAGGAAAGGCTTGGCTAGAGAAAAGGATAACAAACTACATTCCATGAAAAAGATGCTTCCAAAAAATTACTAACTGTCCAAAAACCAAGTGCTGTATGTCGTTTTTCATTTCCTTCTATCCTCTTACACACTATCGAATCTTAATGTAAAAATAGTTATTTCAAAATAACACGTGGCCAGGGTAGTCAGATGTATGCTGTTTTGATTTTCGCTCTAAATTTTGTGGAAAGTTACTTCCTGTTAAGAATTTAGAGGATCATAAAACAAATCGTAACCGCTTTGGGTTTACCGTGCCTACGAAAGCTTATGGATAATGATAATCAATGAAAACAAATGTGTATATAAAGACAGACAACATTGAGAGTATCTACGTTCTCTTGATCGCTGCCTGGATTGTGTCAAATTTGGTTTGCTTGCTGGTGCTGCATCGCTCCCTCGAGGTCCAGCAACTCGTGGCCAAAACGCGCCTCCTGCAGCAGACCGCTGACCGCCTGGACCAGATGTTTGGTGTGCAGCTCCTCTCAGTGTTCCTCGATGTCCACCACATACCCTGCCGCGCTCCCTCCATCAGGCAACTCTTCATAGGCGGAAATAATTGCCTTGGCAGGTTCAAGCAATGTGTGGATAACTACGTGCGGCAAATGTTTTGCCTGGTGGCCGTGGCTGGCCTGCTCGTGGCCTCCTTAGCGGTGTGGGTCGTGGCCCGCTGCCGCGACATCCCAGTCACGCAAAGGATAAGCGAGACACAGGCAGCAGATTGCGACCGTCTAGAACCATACCGTTGCACCTGGTGCCCAGACACTCATTGCTGCCCATGCTGCCCGGAGTACCCCGGTCTAAAAGCAAGCTGCCGCAGTTGTCCACGTTCCACCTGTTGCCGCTGCTGTCCGGCTCCAGGCTGCTCCTGCTGCACGAACCCCGACTGCTGCAACAGCCTGGGATGCATATGTCCCGAGTCCCACTGCTGTGTGACTCGGGGCTGCCTCCACCATACTCGCACTAATCCTTCGGTAGCCCAAAGCTTTCCCTTACCACTGACCAGCGCCTGAAACTTAAACTATTGAATTCCTTTTCCCTAGTTGACCTCCATCTTTTTTTTTTTTTCTAAACAACGTGATTTATGAATATATTTTATGTGCAAAATTGAAAGCAACTTAAAACAGAAAACATGAATAAGTCAAGAAATCAGTGTTGTATATAATTAGTAAATATAATTAGTGCCCTTTTTCCATTTGGAAGTAATTGTAGATAGAAGAACTAAATATAATAATTAGAATAAGAAATAAAAGTTACGCATTACAACAAAGAAAAAAGTAAAGCATAATAACAAAATAGGTGACAAAATATGAAAAGAGAAAGTGTTATCATCTAGATTTCTAAATATTATCAGAGAATGAAAAAAAATGTTTCATTCAGTTCCTCGGTCCCCATCACCTTTGTAGTTGCCACCTAATAACACGCAGGAAATACAGACACAAATCCAGATCATTCTAATTCGATAACATCCTATGGTCAAATGCTTTTAATGCCATGGTTTAGAAGTTACAGGACATTTTAATATGGACGTGCTAAGAACTGGCAATCAACAAACTCCATTAGACACACGAGTACGCTGCAGGTCGCTGAGACAAGCAACATACGAGCAGCACGTTTTCTTTGCTGCTGGTCTGCCTTCAGTATTTATCGAGCGTTTGTACTTTATTATTGCTGGACTCGTGCAAAAACACGTCGTCCTTGACTATGACCCAGTGTAATAAAGAGAAAATATGAAGTGGTAGTAATTACCATTCCTCAGAGACATCACTTCAAAAATCCCTTAGTCATCCCTAATGTTTCCCATCACAGAGAACGGTTTTGGGAAGAGCGAGAGAGTGAAAAACTACACTGTGTATTTTCTCAATTTTCTTCCCAAATTTTCACTTTTTTTGTTGGGGGGAGGGGGACCTGTTGGCAATAAAGATTAATCTCTAAGAGCCTTAAGATACCGGAAAATATGCTAAAGTTTTATGGGAATTCGTTCAGGCTTCCATTACTCATCGATAAATGTTGCCCCCGGACGGCGGTGGATGAAATGGGTATTTATGGGGCGCCTTAAATAACAGGTGGTTATTTCCTGACGAGCGAGGTTACTTAGCAGTTTCCTGTTGCGAGCGAGCGAGCGAGCGAGAGAGAGAGAGAGAGAGAGAGAGAGAGAGAGAGAGAGAGAGAGGAGAGAGAGAGAGAGAGAGAGAATGTGCACGTGTCGGGCAACAGCACAAATTAATTTAATTCAAATTACTCCTTTCAAGCGTTCATGCAACATCATCATAATTCTCTCTCTCTCTCTCTCTCTCTCTCTCTCTCTCTCTCTCTCTCTCTCTCTCTCTCTCTCTCTCTCTCTCTCTCTCTCTCTCTCTCTCTCTCTCTCTCTCTCTGTCTATCTATCTATCTATCTGTTTATATATCTATCTATCTATCTATCTATTTGTGTGTGTGTGTGTGTGTGTGTGTGTGTGTGTGTGTGTGTGTGTGTGTGTGTGTGGAATCTAGTAAACGGTAATGGTAATAAGAAAATTATTATTTTTACTATTACTATTAGTCTTATTATTATTGCAGAGTACTCCAATTTAAGCTCGAGGCGAAGGATGCGTACCAGAGCTGCTCACGCCGGGCTGCTGCACCGCCTGTCTCCCGCGGATTGGCCAGGGGGGCGTGGTGGCGGGTTGGGTGTGGGCCTGGCTGGCTGACTCATCATCCGATTCCCTCTCCTGTCAACTAAGTGGTAAGACTATTGTATGTTCTCTCTTTTAAGCTTACTTTTATATTTTATTTCAACCTCCTCCTCCTCCTCCTCCTCCTCATCCACTAACGATTAACTCATCTTCCTTGTACACTTTCCACCACTTCCTTGGTTATCTTTATATCCCTTTTACCAAACCTCCCATTGCTCTCCTCGGCCACTCCCATCTCTCTCTCACTCACCACTCCACACACACACACACACACACACACACACACACACATAGGTACATACAAACAAGGCCTTCCCTGAGAGAGAGAAAAAAAAGAAAAAGAAAAGAACGAAGGACGCGTGACCTGTCCCTACGGTTTTATTGTCCCATAAACTCATATTGTACCTCCCTCACATCATCCTTCTCTCCTCTCAAGCCTACACCTGCTTTTCTCATCTCTGTCCTTCAACCAGTCCCTTAACATAGCCTACCCTCGCTCCCTGAGACATCTTTCTCTACCACTCAGTATACTGCATCCTTTACCTCTACACGCGTCATCCTACTCCCGACACCCTTCCCTGTCCTTCCCAGTACGGGCACACCTCATTCCCAGTCCCAGCGCACTGCACGTCGCCACCTGAGATCCCAATAATTTATTTGAGAATGCGGCTGTTAGCACTGCATATAAACCATCTCTCTCTCTCTCTCTCTCTCTCTCTCTCTCTCTCTCTCTCTCTCTCTCTCTCTCTCTCTCTCATTCATTAATTCATTCATTCATTCATTAATTCATTCATTCATTTTGCAAGGTGTGATAAAGTGTGGCAGAGTCAAAGAAAGAAAAAACAGCAGCAGCAGCAGCAACAGCACAGCTATAATTATAGTGGTAGTACAACTACTACTACGGTTATTACCACCACTGCTGATGATTTCGCTCCTGCTGCTGCTGCTGTTTCTGCCGTTACTGTTGCTGCTAACTCTTCCACTGCCAGACAATTGTTTCCCATAATTACTTACAACTTTTTAGACACACATTTTTGTACTGTACTCTTTTGAATAGTTCTATAATGTAAATAACACGAAGTTAGCCTTCTATCCTCTCTTTTGTCTGTGTCCATGCAAACTGTTTTACTGAGTGAAGCAAGAAAATGGTAATTCATAATCATATTTTAATGATAATGATAATTGTAGTGAATAATACTGATGATGATAATGATGATGAATTAAACTATTGTGATTACTAATAGGTGTCATTATTGCAATCATTTTTTGTTCCGCACTAGCAGCAATAACATTAACACAGCCCGCACAGAGCACTACATCATAATGACCTGAGCATCACACGAGCCGCCCTCCATCTCGGCTTTCCACGCCTCCACGTGTACACCAAGGACAAAGAATAGAGCGAAAAAAAAAATAATACTGCAGCGAATCATTGGTCGAATTTGCATCTGCACTCGGGCGGGTTCACTGCTTTCAAGCTTGACGAATTTGTAAAGACGCTGTGACTAATACTCATCCCAGCTCCTCCCTCTTCTCCTCACCCCATCATTGCCCTCCCTAGTTTCCCAGTCCTTCATTCCCCAGTGACCCTATCGTCCCACCTGTAACCTACCTTCTATCACCCTATCAGTGTCTAGTTTCCCCGTTTCTCTTTCCCCATTAACTTGTGCCCCATCACCCTATCAGTCCCTTCCTGTGTAGTTTCCTAGTCCTTCATTCCCCAGTAACCTGTTCCCAACCACCCCATCGCTCCTTGTGTATAGTTTCCCGTCTCTCTTTACTCAGTATCCTTTGCCCAGTAACCCAACAGATCCTTCCCTAGTTTTCCCAGTCCTTCACTTTCCTCCCGTCTTTTATCCCCCACTCGTCTCCATTAGTCTTTATAGCTCCCATAAGCCGCACACCTTCCCCTCCCTTTTCTTACCGCAGTCTCCCCGGGGCGCACTTCTGGCCAGTCTGATAACCTGCTCTAATCTTTCGTATGACAGTAAATATTCGTTGATGTGCTCACGCCTACGTAAACGGGGAACATAGAGCGCTATTATAAGATTATATGATGAAAATAAAGACGTGGAGATGATATATTTAGACGCAGATTGCCAGAAAATAAGAGATGTACCTATACGTGTCTTAACTAGAGAGAGAAATGCTGCGATAAGATGAATGAGACACTTGTGGCCGGAGAGAGAGAGAGAGAGAGAGAGAGAGAGAGAGAGAGAGAGAGAGTATTTTACTTATAGTTTTGCTTGGCTGCATAAAGCTCCTATTGTGGTTTACTTTATAATTGATATCAGAGCAAAGGAAGCAGAGAAGATAGGCGGAGTTATGAAAAAAATGGAAAGAAAAGAAGGAATAGGAAATGAGTATTTGAAAGAAAAAGGACAAAACTTAAATAGTAAGAGTGAAAACTTAAAAAAAAAAAAAAGAATACATATTTTAACCCATTCACTTATATTCTTGAACTCTTCTCCGTCTCCCTGCTTCACGTTTTTTAAGACAACCATTTTCCTTCACTCGAGCAGGG
>NC_087154.1:27679526-27689526 GCF_035594125.1 Scylla paramamosain
AGGTACGTGCGGCGAGGCTGCTTGTGAGGGGGACAAGAATGCAGTTATCAAGTTAGCAAGAGATGTGGAATTTCCAGTTAAGATTCTTTGCGGAAGACAGACGGAGAATGTCTCGCATATAGGAATGGAGGAAGGGATGGCTGAGTGTCAGTAAAGAAGAGGAGAGAATTTCGTGCATGGTTGTTTACGGTTGATATTCCCGCGCCTCAGCTGGATCAGTCAATCACTTGTTTCTGGTTGACAGGTGGGAAAATTTTGTTTCATGCCTTTGCTTTTACCGTCATCTTTTTCTTTTTTTTTTTTTTTTTCTTTTTTTTTTTTACTAAGCTAATCTAACACCTATGGGTCACCTAACCTATTCTTTAAAAATAAACATATAATGATCGTGACAGTAATACCTTATATAACAATGATGTAAACAATGTTACTTAGTAGGAAAAAAAAATGTAGTTTCGACAGGCGGAGCGAGACAGGTGCATGTCTGTAATAATACCTTACACTGGACAGCTCACCTCCGTAACAGAAAGGCGGGGCAGGAAGGTGACGGCAACACCGGGCGAGCGAGGGAGGATGTACGGACTTGACTTTTATGATGTACATCAGAATATTTAAATGAGTTACCTTAAAGTCCATAAAGTTTCAATGTTAAGTGCTGTATTTTATAACTTGTAATTGACAGTCTTCTTTCCTGGACTGTTGTTGTTTTCGTATATAAGTACTAGTCGTAAACATTGCAGCCACGTAATATCCTCTACAGATAATGTATGCAGAGAGGATGTGATATTCTAAGACTTATTGTGTCTTAAATGACAGTTATTTAAATTTTCATCTCTCTCTCTCTCTCTCTCTCTCTCTCTCTCTCTCTCTCTCTCTCTCTCTCTCTCTCTCTCTCTCTCTCTCTCTCTCTCAACGCCAACAAAAGGATAACAAAATAGTACGTTTTTATCTTTTCAATGAATATTTGTCAGCGGTGTCACTCCGCTGGCAAGGTGAGCGTCGTCTTTACGAGTCACGAGGCTGTATTTTCTTCTGTCCTCTTTCAGGTTGAACCTCCCCACCTCTCCCCATCCTTGCCCCTCCCCAACCCCCCTCGAGCCTTGTACCGCCTGTCCGCCTTCCCTATCCTGCTCCCCGCACCCGCCCACCGACCGCACTTAACACCTCGTTACTACTTCCTGTGCAGCCTGAACCGTAACACTTTGATGATAACAGCCGTGTGAAAGTTGGACTTGAAATGACAGTCCTTTGTCATTTCAGCAACGCTTCCTGCGCCGAGGTAGACGAGGAAAGAGAGAGAAGACAATAAAAGGGAATCTCTGGAAATGAGAAGGAAACAAATGACGCTGCATGGATATAATTTTTGGCGCTTTTGTCTGGCTAAGGGCCCAGTGGCCTCACGCCATCCGCGGCCACGCTGGTGCAGAAGGGTGTCCAGGACCGGTTCCCCGGCTGGATGGAGGACTACTTGCACTACTCGCATGCCAGGGTCAGGTTCAGGGTCACCACTCGCCCTACCGAGAGTTTGAATGCAGCACGCCACACAGCAGAATCCTCAGTCCCTTCATCTTCAGCCTGGTGATGGAGTGGCTCGTCAGCCTGGTTTTCTCGAACGGTAAGGCTCAGCTCACCGATGCCAACGATTCCCTCCTCTCATTATCACTGGCCCGGGCAACTCAAACACCGCCACCCGTACGCTGATCGTCGGTACCAAAATTCAAAGAATAGAATGTCACCCGAAAGAAGTTCGGTGACATGATATTTAAGGTCGCACTCTGAACGGTCATTTCAGAATATAGAAAGTTAGGGTGGTTGATCAGGGCATGACCTTCATCAGCCAGATGAGAGAAAGGTCTCGAGTGAGGATCACAGGCATCACGAGCAGGACGAGGACACACGGCGCGGCCACGAGTCTCTGCTAGTCACACCATGATTCAGTCATCGCAACATTTAGGTAATTCATAACAGAAGCATGAGAACCATGCTGAGGCCTTGACTGAGCCAGCGGGTGCGTCATGCAGTGTCGAACTGGACACAGCAGGTACATCTGGAAAACCCGGATGCAGCAGGAAGTTTCTTAACAGATGGGCAGGATCTTCTAGAACGACAAAGTCAACACAGAAAAAAAAGTTTGACAGGTTCTCGCCACAACTTGCCCCACTCTACACCCTTCTGCCCGTCCGCAGCTACCCTCGTCTTGAAACTAACTGTGGAAGCTCGTGCTGATGGTTTTGTCTACAAGAGGCGCTGCCATTGTCCAGAAGGGCTATAGCAGGAGTTCCCAACCTGGGGTACATGTATCCCCAGTGGTACATTTGCACTTTTCAGGGGGTACATTGGGTGTCAGAGAATAACCACTGCTGTGCACTACATGGTGTTGTAATCAAGAGTCAGATTGCACAATACCGAGTTTTTTTCCTCATTTCAGTAAGCAAAACTTTCATCTAAATGATATCAAGAGTAGTGTGAATACCATTTGGTTTTCACTGTTATGGAACTAACGGTGGCCGCAATCTGTATTGGTCCTGAAAAGATCAGGTACGGGACGTAATGATCATTATGACTAATTATAAGAAAGATGTGTATAATGAATCAAGATATTTTGTAAATTACTTTAGTTTATTAATGTTGTCACCTTTAAGACTGCTATGCAGTCTACATATACAAATTTCATAATAAAATAATATCAAAATATTACATTTTCATCTTTTATTATTAATCTATTTATGGGTACAAGGGAATATATGAAAATGTCCAAGGGGTACAGAGCAGCAAAAAGATTGGGAATTCCTGGGCTACAGCTATTGTTGAGAATGCATAATCACTGCGCGACCCCGTAAACTGAGCTCAGCCACTGACTATCAGCTCACCCTGCCATTGCCTGTATTATGGCGGGGAGGATCGAGGCTTTACCCATGACCTAACTAGTGCAAAAGACCTACAAAAACTAATTCACGTGGCTCGCAGCACTGAAAGAATCAATGAGCGGCAGGAGGAGCGAGCAGAACAGCCCTCAGCGACGGGATGGTGGCTGGCTCGTATTTTGTTTACTATATTAATTTCAGGAATGTAAGTGAAGGTAATCCATTCAAAGACTTGCGTGCGGCCGTCGCGTGGCTCAGGGTGTCTCAGGGTGGTGCCCACTGACCGTGACAATGGTCCGTAAATCTCCGCTTCGGCTCCCTCTCCTCCTTCCCTTTTCTCCTTCCCTCTCACTTATCCTTCCCTCCTCCGCTTTCCGCTCACCTGTCCTTTGTCTTGTCTCACTTGCCTTTTATCTATCTTGCATATTCTGTTGTATACGAATGTACCTCCAAATTTTATTTTGTACAAGGAAAATCTACGATTAAACAATCCATCTATCTCCTTCTACCTATTTGTTTATCTAATTATATATATATATATATATATATATATATATATATATATATATATATATATATATATATATATATATATATATATATATATATATTTATTTATTTATTTATTTATTTATTTATTTATTTATTTATATATATATATATATATATATATATATATATATATATATATATATATATATATATATATATATATATACATATATATATATACATTTATTTATTTATTTGTCTGTCTGTCTGTCAATTATATATTGTATATGTATATATATTACTGTAAGTGCAAGATGTTGTGGTCAATAAAACTATGAACTATGAATATATGTCTATCTGTATGTATGTATGTTTCTGTCTAATATAGATGTAGTAGTGGTGATATAGTACTGATAGTGTGCTGGTGACCGTGTGGTAATGTGTAGAACTGCAATGTTTTGTTTAGATCAAGTCAGTGGCGCTGCAGTAGTGTGGTTGTCTTGCGGCGGGTGTTGCAGTGCAGTGATGATTACACTTTGGTGGGGATTGGAGTCGTGGTGTTGCTTGACCTGGTGCTGTGGTGTGTCGATGCAGTGTGCTGATATCCACGATTGTTCACGTCTTTAAGTGTTGTGGCAGTGGTGTTTTTAGTGGTAGTGGTGGTGGAGTTGGTGGTGGTAGTAGGGAGGCTGGCTGCTCCTCCTCACGCTTCACGACCTGACAGTCAGCGTTCTCAGTCACAAGGTTAACGACGTACCCCGCGGAACGAGATCTTCTCTGTCTGGGAAGGAGCCCTGTCACCCGGCTCGCGACATGCCCTCTGCTCCGGTGTATCGCCCCACTGAGTTTGACCCAGTCTCATAAAGACGGTGATGTAACACGCTACCTTCCTCCCGGGGATGGTGAACGATAGGGGGCAGGGATGGATAGAAGTGGATAGCAAGGGTGGATAGGGGTGGACGTCTCCTCGTTGCCGACAGTGGCGATAAGAGATGTCACCTTCACCTCTTTCACCTCCTCCACTTCTCTTCTGAACCTGCATCATGGCCCAGTTTTGGTTTCAGCCTCATTCATCTTCCTCTTCACGACTCAAGGCGTGAGGGAGGGTACCGTCACCCTCCCTCCCTTCCTTCAAACAAGTTGTCCCCACACACTGCAAAAGTTTTACGATAACTCGATTTTTGAGCCACTTTACGACGGGCTGTGTTCGTGGAGACGGTGCACGTGTCCCCTTGTACCAGCATCGCGTATATCAGCTGAGTTCCCTTGCTGCGTGATCTTGAGACTCTCACCCCCTCAACCCTCGTGACCTCTCCCTCCCTCCATCGCCCCTCTCCTCCATCCACCTTTTGCTATCTCTTCTGCCTGTGTTAGTCTTTCCTCCACTGTCCACCACGACCACGTGTGAGTAGATTTCTTTCCCTCACACTTGTGCCACAACCTCTCCCTCTTCTCCGCTCTCTTGTTTAAACCTTCTGATTCTCAGCAACCCTCAGTGATGACCCCGTCTTAACCCAAGGGATCTAGAACACACCAGCCCCTTCCTTGCTCCAGCAAACGCCACACGCACACAAGCACACACACACACACACACAACACACACACACACATACACACACACACACACACACACACACACACACACACACACACACACACACACACACACACACACACACACACACACACACACACACACACACACGATCCCAGTACCTGTGTCATTTTCTCAAGATGACACACACAAGTATGTAAAGAAAGGTTATTCGCCGAGATATTTAAATCCCACTCCTGACTCCCCATTTCCATTCACTATTTCCCCCTTTCTTCCTCCTCTTCTCTCCCTCCTCTCCGCCGTCGGCACTCTGTCCTTGTATGTCTCGCTGTAAAACAATGACCTGATTTGCTTTGTGTTAGGAATCAGGGCCCATATTCAGAAAGGCTTAGCTTTTTTTTCAAAGGCCACACAGATGATTCCTCGGGTCCTCAAAACTGTTTCTCTTGTTAATACTGTAGAAATCTTAATAATCTGTCACTATAACTACAAAAATACTATTACAAAACCGTGTAAACTTTAACTAGAGCCTTTCGAATGTAGTGGACGTGTGGCGCGGAAGTGCTTCAGAATGCAGTGCCGGGTATCGAGTGTTGGCTGTGGATCCTTTCATTAGCTTTGTCTAATATCGCTTGTCTCCTTTTCCCTTTTCCCTCCTCTGCTTCCTCCATCATTTGTTTTTTATTCTTGTATAGCTTCCACACCTAGAACGAGTCAGTCAGTCAGTCAGTGTTACCTGCACAACTTTGCACTCTTCATCTTCTTGGTTTCTTCACGTCTTTCCTCCCTTCGTCCTTCCCATTTTTTTTTATTTTTATACAGCTTTCGTATTCTTATCCTTCCCTTCATTCTATTTTTTTTTTCATTTCATATCTTTCCCGTCGCCCCTATACCATTCTCTCTCTCTCTCTCTCTCTCTCTCTCTCTCTCTCTCTCTCTCTCTCTCTCTCTCTCTCTCTCTCTCTCTCTCTCTCTCTCTCTCTCTCTCTCTCTCTCTCTCTCTCACACACACACACACACACACACACACACATTATTGAAGTGTTATAACTTTTTTCCAGAGAGAGAGAGAGAGAGAGAGAGAGAGAGAGAGAGAGAGAGAGAGAGATGCACACTTACTTTTCCAGTCTCTCTCGTCTTAAGTCCGGCCAGCCTCTCGCGCCACCGGTCCTCGTGCATCCATTGTGAACACCGCTGAGCCTCATCCAAGCAGAAAGATCTATTTCCTTGTCGTACGCCACCTTTTCCTCGTAACTGACGCTTGACATTAGATCACATCCCTTGTACTTTACCATGCAGGAAGAAGAGGCGAGAAGGAAAGAGGGGAGGGGTGCTGGGTAAGCGAGGACAGGGAGGGAGGAAGAGGAAAGGTAATCCAAGCAGAGTAACCAGCAGAGGAGCAAGCAGAAGTTAGTTAGGGTTAGGCAATGGATGGATGGTAATGTGTGGTTTGGTGGATCAGAGTGGAACGTACAGTGGTTGGGTATTTTAGGTTAGTGCTGGAAAGGTTGTGAGAGGTCTTTTTTTTTATTTCTTTTTCATCTTCTTCTTCTTCTTCTTTTTATTATTATTATTATTATTATTATTATTATTATTATTATTATTATTATTATTATTATTATTATTATTCCTCTTCTAAGGATATAAAATCTAGCTTCCGTTCTCTTCGTCTCACACTTTTTTTTTTTTTCGTTACTGTTGTTCGTTCGTGTCAGAACATAACACATGCTCGGTATCTTTTCCGTTTCTCTTGCCATGTTCTGCCTCTGCCATGTTCTGCCTCTCTGTTATTAGTTTTTGTTGATGCTGTTGTTGTCGTTGTTGTTGTCGTCTTTTTTTTTTTTTTCTTTTCTCCTTCATCACCATTTCATCATTATTAGTATCATCATTATCATGGTCGTCGTCCTTGTCCTCATCTTCCATCCCCTTCATCCTCCTCCTCCTCCTCCTCCTCCTCCTCCTCCTCCTCCTCCTCCTCCTCCTCCTCCTCCTCCTCCTCCTCCTCCTCCTCCTCCAATTCATCCTCCTCCTCCTCCTCCTCCTCCTCCTCCTCCTCCTCCTCCTCCTCCAATTCCTCCTCCTCCAATTCCTCCTCCTCCTCCTTCTCCTCCTCCTCCTCCTCCTCCTCCTCGCATAAATCATCATAAATGTCGGGGTAACTGACTCTTTACGAACTCTTAAGCTACATTGGGCAGGAATTAGATTTCATATTTTGATAAACACCCGGAGGGAAATTTGTTCGCCATTTTGCTTCAATGACCTTTATCTTGACAGAATTCAGGAGGCGAGGCTGGAGGAGTTCTCTCTCAGTCTGCAAATTCTCGACTTTATATGCCTTAACCCTTATCTGCATCTTGCCTGACAAACCATCTAAATTAAGTTGACTCAGACGATTCGACCAGGGAGAGAGAGAGAGAGAGAGAGAGAGAGAGAGAGAGAGAGAGAGAGAGAGAGAGAGAGAGAGAGAGAGAGAGAGAGAGAGAAAGGTATTCTTTATTAAAAATTCTCTTTTCAATACTCCAGAAATAAAGGGAATGTGTAGGATAGCGTAAAACACGTAATTGCACGCTTTGTAGAAGTAAGAAGAGAAAAAAAAAGACACCATACTAACTGAGAACAAGCAAAGAGGAATAGTCTACTAAACATTATCAGGAAAATTGTATTACAAATGTCGGCTGATGGAGATCCTTGATGATATTGCAATGAGCCTCACATTTTTTATTATATATTTATATATTTGTGTGTATTCACTCAGCTGGGGAGAAGATTTATGATTTTGGTTATAGAGGTTGTGTCGATCAGGAATTTGCATAAAAATAAGGAAACAGTAAGTCACTGAGAAAAGGAGAAAGATCTACACGTTTCATTTAGGGACATACAAAAAAGATTACATTGCACTACTGACTAATTTAGTGTACAAAGTGCTGTAGATTGATAGCGGTGGGAGACATCTGTTCGTACCAATAAAAAAAAAGAAAGAAAGGAATAACAAAGTGTACGTAAGGAAATAAACGTGGCTGAAAAAAGGGAGAAATGGTTATGGTTGAAACGTGGTGATCACTGCTGTTCAGTATGGAGTGATGGTGGTGGAAGACTAATGGCGAGGCAGATGGAATCTACAGTTATAGGGAATGGTAGTGTGCTGGCAAAAAATGAATAAAATAAATAAAATAAATAAATAATAATAATAATAATAATAATAATAATAACAATAATAATAATAGTAATAATAATAATAATAATAATAATAATAATAATAATTTGTTTCCTGCAAACGATGTAATACTCATTTTGGCTACTAGAAAAAAAAAAAAAAAAAAAAAAAAAAAAAAAAAAAAAAAAAAATATATATATATATATATATATATATATATATATATATATATATATATATATATATATATATATATATATATATATATATATATATATATATATATATATATATATATATATATATATAACCAAGTATCGAACTCAAACAAACCTCATTCACTAACACATGGCATTAGAAGACTGGTGATATATATATATATATATATATATATATATATATATATATATATATATATATATATATATATATATATATATATATATATATATATATATATATATATATATATATATATATATATAACCAAGTATCGAACTCAAACAAACCTCATTCACTAACACATGGCATTAGAAGACTGGTGATATATATATATATATATATATATATATATATATATATATATATATATATATATATATATATATATATATATATATATATATATATATATATATATATATATATATATATATATATAAAACCAAGTATCGAACTCAAACAAACCTCATTCACTAACACAGGGCATTAGAAGACTGTTGATATATATATATATATATATATATATATATATATATATATATATATATATATATATATATATATATATATATATATATATATATATATATATATATATATATATATATATATATATATATATATATATATATATATATATATATATATATATATATATATATATATATATATATATATATATATATATATATATATATATATATATATATATATATATATATATATATATATATATATATATATATATATATATATATATATATATATATATATATATATATATATATATACAGATTTTCAACGTGTGTGAATGAAGAACATATCAGAGAATAAACTAACGTATATTTGATCTAATTTAAGTTTTAACAAACAAGGAGCCTTTCGGGAATAATATGCCGTTATAGATCGTGAACAAGAACTAAACACCATTCGTTCTCAGGAATCTTTGTTGAGCATTTACACTTTAAAATCTAACTTTTTGACTTTTCGATTCCACTATGGCCACAGAGGAAGTGTTGATGGTCATGAAAATATCTCCAGGACTCACTGGAAAATGAGGGACATCTCACTTGCCCGGCAGATAATGCTCTCTTATTGACAGGTGTGCTCCACAGCAGCCTTGGAGAATTTGTACATGTTGCTCATGAAACGTCAGAACAACGTTGAGCTTCAGCTCAAGAGGCAAAGGCAATGACGACGTGGACTGCTCCATCCAGTGTTTAACTTACCATTCAACCCTTGACGTCAGGCCTGCCAAGCAATGAGTCAACAGGAGTGATCGCTAAGTGTGACAATGCATTCGCACTGGGCAGTGGAGGCCATGGTCGAGAGTGATTTTGCTGAAATGAAACTACTTTGCAAAAACAAGTCACATCCCTTGCCTCCATCTTATTATTCTTCTGTACAACATGTACCGATTCATTAACTTGCTCCAAATTAAGCGTCGTTGTTCTAGATTTTTTTTTTTTTTTTACTGATATAGCAAAAAATATGTAAAATTTCCAACGAAAACTCGTAGAGTCGAGTAGAAGATCAATTGAGTTACCGATAAATATTAAATGGTTACCTGAAAACCTGTTATTTAGGGGTGAAAAATATAATCACCACCAAGATGCTCTTTTTTCATTCATAAATAGCAGGAAATTAAGATTTTATGTTGGTTGTAACGTCTGTTCTGGAATACTGTAGTTCTATTGTTATGGAGTGCTATTGGAT
>NC_087154.1:27692026-27754526 GCF_035594125.1 Scylla paramamosain
CTAAAAGGGCCATACTGTGTGTAGATCAGTGAAATACATTACCAAACTAAGTGGTGTGCAAATGACAAATTTAAGAAAAAGGTGATGATTTCATTTAAAAGTGGGACATATTAATCTTGATTCAATTCAGTAATAATGCAAACAAGCAAATACAAATATATGCATGAGTTTTGTTTGCAGAAGGCCGTCGCCAGTGAAGTCTAAAACACTTTATATATAATAAAAAAGTATTTCAAACTCACGATGACCCACGAGGTGTTGGTCGCTTCAAGGAGCGGCGGTGCCAAATCTAACCCACCCCCTCAGAAAACGGAGACAACCGTTCTCTTTATTTGCATGTATGACTTTGTTATAAGAATCAAGACACCCACACGTGCTTATAAGAGAGAATGAAACTCTGATATTTATTTTTCCTGATATGTTTCTGATTCTGGGTCGGGAGCAGGTGGCAACGTCAACTGACCTGATATGCCACATTTTTTCATGAAGTATCTTCTTTTCTTTATATATATAACAATTATTCATATCACTTACTATCTAATGCAAAAATCAAAAGGTATTTAGAACATTTCATGCTAATATACCCTGGTTAGTGGACAGTTACCAGTTTATAGTGAATGTTTGGTTCAATATGTGGCAATAAGGCGGACAACACCTGGTGGGTCATCGTGAGTTTGAAATACTATAGTTAGGGATCAGTAGTTCTGGCCAGCAGAAAACTACATAAAAGGCATTTATGTTAAGAAGTTATCATCTTATTAAAAATAACCTTCAGGCATATCTTAATTTCCTATTTAATAATCATGCATTTTTGTTAAATTATCTTGTAAATTTACTAGAATCAGGGAATTATTTTGGGTATGAATGAAGGTTCGTACACAAGTTATCCATTACGTGAGCCGGAATGAGTGGCGCAGTGCTGGTAATAGTGACAGCTGGTGACGTGTGGTGGTGGTGGTGCAGCGGTGCAGGTCACCCGTGCAAGCAGCACACGGGGAATAGCTGTGCACAGTAAGCGAGGGAATAAACGAGAGGGAGGAAAGCAACAATAAGACATAAGAACCGACACAGAGCAAGGGAAGCCACTAAGACGAGGAAGTGTAGGTTGTGATTGTGTTTTGATTCTGTTTTGGTTCTTAGATCAGGTTCGCTTGTTTGGATTAGAATTGATCTGTGTGAGGTATGTTTTAAGTCCCTCAGTATTGCAGGTGAGTGGCTAGCAGGGGTCACCACCTCTTCCCTGTGCTGCCCAGTGTGTGGGTGAGCTCAACACAAACCACTGATATGAAAGATTGTAAAAAAAAATTTGAATCTGGAATATTATTCAGCAGGAGCTGGATGGCTCCAAAGGGGAAGCAGCTTTCCTTTTGTCTTATTTATTTTTCTCTCTTTCTTTCTTTATTTTTTTAAGAACTGTGTGTTTTGTAGTTGTTCATTTCCAGAAGTCAATAGAAGTTTCATTACATAGATAATTCTTAGTGCAGGAAGATACACCCTCCCTTTCCTAATGTATAAACATTTGTGACTGTAGCTGGGACTAGTGGTTAGTATGTCAGGTTAGGTGTTGTTACGTCATGTTTGGCTCTGTCAATAAGGTACAGTATGTATGGAATGGTTGCTACGTGGAGTGGGTCCAACAGACAGTTGTGATGCTAGTGCCAGCTTCCACATAATATTTACCTTAATCTATTGTGGAATACTTACCAATAAACATGATTACATGCAGAGGTCACCATGAAGCCTGCAGGTCAGTGACATTGATTAATATCCTTCCAGACACTCCATCAATTTGTTAATATTGGAATGCTAGTTGTTAGTATCTTGAAGAATTTTGAGCCAAATAAAGTGTAGCCCTGTGCTTTAATTTATTGTGCTGTTATGACATAATCCTTTCCAGTCCTTTTTAATTTGCAGTGTATAAGTTTTCAAATATATTGGGACAGGAAATTATAACAAAAGCACTTGAAAGGGGAATGCTTCAGCACCATAAAATTATTTGGTAAAACTAGAAGCTTTGTATATACATATAAATCTGCAATTTATATCACTATATTGGAGCTAAGACACTTTGCTGTCAGCTAGTAATGTGAATTCAGAAATACTCTTCAAGGATGGTTGAGGTAGGTGAAGCCAGTGAAGCCCTTATTGACATTAACTGAGGATAGGTTAAATAAGAAATCACCTGCAGTATTGAAAGGATAGAGCCTCACTGATAGTGTTAGGTTAGAAAAAATAGAAATTGTACTCATTTCAAGTAAGAAAATTGGTCGCCATTCCCCAGTTAGACTTGGTTCATTTGGTAAGCCTGCATATCAGAGGCATTAGTAATGAGTTATCACTGCTGCACCTCCTTCACAAAATATTAATATTTCTTCATTTACCTCACAAGATAGGTTTACATCATTGTACAGTTAGGTCACTGCTAATATTCAATATACTAACGCAGGTCTTACAAACATTTTGCCTCCAAGTCACACTATAACAGGATATGTCACAACAAGCTGCAGATGAGTCTGTAACATCAGATAGGGTAATACTAGTGCAATGGGAGAAAGTGGGTCGCTGGCCCCTCTGCCACCCACAGTGATCCCATGCTTGGTACCTGTGCAATTTGGCCACTTGCCGGTGTTCGCCAAGTGTTTTAATGTAGGACTCAGTATGCGCTCCCACATTTCTTTGGAGATGCACTTTCTAAAATTGCCTCTTGTTATATATCTTGATGTGTCATACCTACATCCTACAAAACATTAATCCTAATTGTTTATGTTAACAATATCCATGGGATCTGGTGATGCACTCTACAGAACAGTTATTATAAGCTAAGTACTTGCAACTAAGCTCTCACTGTTTTCACATTTATTTCTAATCTCCTGCTTTATAATTACTAGTTTAAATCATTTTTCACTGGGTTCTACATGGACTAATGTTTTATGTGGCAAATCCCAAAAAGAATCAAGCAAGTATTATTTGTGATGCTGGGATACTGTGATGGCCTAAACCGGGGGTGTCAAACTCATGGCCCACAGGCCAAATGCGGCCCGCAGGATGGTCTTAAGTGGCCCATGAGGTGACAAGATTTTTCAACTAGAGTTACTATAATTGTTATAACTTGAGAAAATGTAACTAAACTGTTAAGACGAGACATAATAACTTTTACCATTCAATCTTTCATTCAAATGACAATGATTTATTCCATATTATAATTGCTAGCACTAACACTTTTATTACAACTTTTAACAAATGAACATAATGAATCCGTCTGAATTCGAAGTCAATGCTGGTATCTGAACGCATGAGTCGCCCGAACCTTTTCACATGTACTAGACATGACAAGCAAGGGGTGGAGGCCTGTACGTCTGTTAAACCTTGTACCAACTTTACATGTGTAAGTTCAGATGAACCCAAGTAATGTATTTTTGGTAAACCAGAATAACCAGCAAAATGAGTTGTAGTCTTCAGTCTTGCCCATAAGTAATTACCAAATCTTTGATGGCTCTCAAGACCATAACCAAGTGCATAATTGGCCCTTGAAAGGATTTGAGTTTGACACCCCTGGCCTAAACCATGCAGAGAAGAAAGGCCCAGCAGATATCAAACACACCGTCTTCTCCAAAACACCGAAAAAAAGCGGTTTGCACTGCTGCTGTGAAACTCTGGTCTGTACATGTGCTGTGGTTGATTACACAAATATATCACAAAAGAAGAACCAAGGTGTGAAAGGATGGCTTGTATTTTCAAAGAAGAAAGCAGCAACTCAGAGATGTTGGGAGACATTATAAACAGACAAGCAGCAACTCAGGAAACTGGGTGATATGATGTCAACAAATAATCTTTATCAGTGTCTTGTTAAGACTTGGCATGTTGTTTCTTTCATATGTGCCCAAATTTATATAGTTGTATGTCAATTGTATACCTTAAATGAACAAAGTAAACTTATACAGAGGAAAAAAATAGCATTCATCCTAAGGTGATGCTACATCCTAAAAGATAATGCGTGCAGTTTTTACCTCATTTTGCCATATCTTTACTGAATGATGGTGACTAAAAACATTCCTAACATTTTATTAGTTGACTTAATAACACACAAATGATGTAAAGATTTTTCCAGCATACCAAATTTTTTGTGTAAAATTAAATCGGCTGGTGGATCTGGCAGTTTTCCAGACCATCGTGAACATCCCAATTGTGGCACTCTTTGCTGAAGTGAGATAAACAACACTTGGATCAAAATTGAACTGTCACATACATCAAATAGTCAACTCAGTCTTTTACAAGGTAACCAACACATTCTGAAAGCCCAAAAGACAAGTTCATAAAGTTGGAATCTAACAAAAATTTAACCTTTTTCACTCATAGACTGTATGGTAAGGTGTTCCATACTGGAGAAAGGCACCATGTTCAATCAGTGGGAAGGATTATGGTGAATCAGTTTTGAGGCATTTGCCTCACTTAAGCTGAGGGCTGGAGTGAGGTAAATACAGACACAACTGGATAGGGAGTGGGACTTTCAAATGTTATTATTTTTAT
This sequence comes from Scylla paramamosain, assembly GCF_035594125.1. Taxonomy (NCBI): domain Eukaryota; kingdom Metazoa; phylum Arthropoda; class Malacostraca; order Decapoda; family Portunidae; genus Scylla; species Scylla paramamosain. The sequence goes on from NC_087154.1 coordinate 27,696,554, forward strand.
TTATTTATTTATTAATTTATTTATCTATTTTATTTATTTACTTATTTATTTATTTTATTTATTTATTCATTCTTTTTTATTTATATATTTATTTATTTTATTTTATTTTATTTTATTTATTTATTTTTTATATTTTTTTATTTATTTATTTATTTTATTGTATTTATTTTATTTATTTATTTTTTTTATTTTTTTATTTATTTTTTTTTTTTTTGTGTTGCATACCTCATTACAGCAGGGGGTATCATAATTCTCACTCATGATCTTCAGTAGTGTGCTCACCCTTGCTTACACCATTAGAAAACTATTATTTATCATTTGCATTTAGTAAAGGCCATAGTTTTGTGCCCATATAACATATTGAGTGTATAAACACCATCTGGGGAAGATATGAAATATAGGTGATATAAACAGTTAGTGTTCATCAGCTATTTGTGTAAACAGTGATTCAGCAAAGTTTTTTTAATGATTGTTTCTGTATTGCACTGGTAATCCATTGTTAGTATTAACATTTAATGGTGTCCACCCATATCTTAAGTTTATGAGGAAGTGATTTAGTCAGGGGTATAGAATATACATAGGTGATGCCAAGTGATATTAACAGTGTGTGTTCATCAGCTGTGTGTAAACTGTGGCTAAGCGTGACTTTTTTAATGGTTGTTACTGTAATGCTTTTTATTCACAAACCTTTTGATCTTTTATTAAGCTCCTCTATATGTGTTACCCTTAATTACAGTGGAACCTCAGTTTTCGAACTTAATTAATTCCTGAATGCCACTTGAAATCAAAATGTTTGAAAACCAAAATTATTTTCCTCATAGGAATCAATATGAAATAGATTAATCCATTCTCAGACACCCATCCACCATGTCTTAGCAGGTAATGACCGATGCTACCACTGCTAAGATGGCCACTCCACAACATCTACAGTTTAGAAATTTTTTTACTCAGAAAGAATGTATTGAGTGAACCAGGTGACACAGAACTCATCAAAAGATACTGTTTAGACCATGCAGGCATTCTCTTTGTCACCAATCAAGTGAGGGAAGCCTTACAGATTGACACAGAGAGGAGCAACCCACTCACAGCCAAAATAGTGACCATAACACTTAGACATCTTGCTGCTGGGAAAAGCTACTGGGATAAATGCAGTTGTGCAGTAGTGATGGCATTGTGGGTCATAGAGAGAGCCACAGGAGGCTTGGGATTATTCCTGAGCGCCAAACCTTGTTTGCTTACATCAAGGTTCTTCAATGGGATCACATTTAACTTATTTCAAAGATTGAATTACTGTCTTACCCTCTGTGTCTCTCCTCCAAATACATGAAAACAAAGGAAATATTTATAGAAACTATAAATAAGTAGTAAATGGAAGCTTTTGCTACATCTTGTAGTACTCAAAATCAAGTAACTTTATTCGAAAGCTGAATTATGGTATAGCTACCAAAGCAATTATGCGTTAAAATTTTTGTTCGAAAACCGAGTTATTCAGAAAGGGAGACGTTTGGTAACCAAGGTTCCACTGTATGTGCATTAAAAATGGTTTAATGTTGTTGGTAGTCTGGAAATATTTTATCTTAATTTTGAGAGACCTGTCTCATTCAGGTCAGAACCATAATTTGTTCTGTTGCTTTCAATAAAAAATGCAAATTGTGTCTCATGCATGGCATTGGCAGAACCTCCTCCATGCATTATATAGACCTGGCTATATTAATTCATTCTAGAGCTATTATATAATCTTCAAAAACTTAGTAGGATAAAAAATAAGTAATTTTGGCAAGTATGAGTCAGCAAGTAAAATTTTAAAGTTTATGCACCCATTTACTGATAATATCTATAAATATTGACCATAATTAATATTTACAGCAATTACAAAGACAATTGTAAAATAAAAAAAAAAATACTCTTGTCCATAAACTTTACTGAATATGCTGCTGCTTTCAGGTTTTTGCATTTTACATAGAAAGTGATATAGAAGAGAAAAGGAATTTATACAAAACTGTTGTCTTAACTGCTGTGGCATAGGAGCAAGGTAAGAGGGAAGCAGATTGGGTGCACTGTTGTGTCCCTCTCTCCTCCTTATCACTGATCTGTCAAGCAATCTTACAGACCAAACTATGCCAAACAAAAGAAATGCAGCTGATTTTTTTTACTTGAATAGTGTACATCCTGTTGATCTTGGAATTGTGAGTGTTTAAATTGGTCATTTATTATGCTATTTGGACCATCAAATGCAGTAGTATATAAAGTGTGTCAGCAGTATTTGTGTTGCCAAATTCAGAGCTACTAACAGCCTATAATTTTGCAGAGGGTCTCTATCATGTTTCTGTCTGCTGTACGTATATTGAGGGGGGTAATTTCACAACAAAACAGACCAGTGTTCCCTGTCAAGTTACTTAGTATGAACTTTCTGTTTTGCTCTCATATTTCATTTTATACATTTACACATCCAATTCTAGTTGACAGCAGTATGTTAAGCTTCTTGGTTTCAATATAATTGAATAAAACACATTAAATGCATGGATAACAAATTTACGTACTGATTAAATATGACTTTAGTTTTTCTAAACAGTTTTATCAAATTCTGTAACAAATAGCTGTGAAATACAATAAGATTATCATGGTTTTCTCTAAATCATAGGAATATTAGGAACTTGTTTTTTATTTAGCATTTCAGTTGTCTTTGCAGGATTCAGCCTACTCCTCTTTATGTATTCCTAATGCCATTTACACTTTCATAACACTGTTTAGCTTATTGGCCAAAATTGTGAAGCTGACAGGATGGCATCAGAAACAAATACACTTGAAAATAATAGATGAATTTGCAGTGGGCATTTAAATCATGTTTGGCTGGACCAGTGCCACCCTGTTTTTTGATGAGAGGCACCGATGATGCAGTGAAGTCATAACCAACTATCTGCCCTGCCTCCCATCCCCCCCCATCTCTCTCTCTCTCTCTCTCTCTCTCTCTCTCTCTCTCTCTCTCTCTCTCTCTCTCTCTCTCTCTCTCTCTCTCTCTCTCTCTCTCTCTCTCTCTCTCTCTCTCTCTCTCTCTCACACACACACACACACACACACACACACACACACACACACACACACACACACACACACACACACACACACACACACACACACACACACACACACACTGGTTAAAAAAAAAAAACAATGGTCAGTGTTATGTTGGAGTTTAGTTTATTCATATTGATGTTATTTGCTGGCTCCCACCAAATCGACATAAAAAAGGCAGGTCAATGGAAGACATTAGGTTCATATCATAACAGAATGACAACACTTGTAGGGACTCTCATAATCTTCTGTATATGTAGTAATCTCATGATTATCTGGCACATAGCAGTCAAGGCTTTGCTAGATAACGTTGATAGCTGGATAATGTATCATTACCCCTTAGGCACATCCAGCATTCATAAACCCAGTAATAACCAATGAAAATTATGAGAGCAGTAGGTTCAGGTAATGATAATGATGATGTTGATAATAATAATAATAATAATAATAATAATAATAATAATAATAATAAGGGGTAGAACAGTAACAATATTAAAAACATTAAGGCTGGGTTAGCCTACTGTACTACAGGGCTGTAACAGATTAGGATAGACTAGGTATATAGATTAAGTATGGACAAATGTGGCATAAGGATATATGTGCAGTGCATCTTGCTCCAAAATAAACACATTAATTTTCTTGGAATAATGTATCTTAAGGACAGATAATGTTTTAATACAGCTGAATTGCTATCACCAGATAATGTCACACAAAAGAAAATAGAATGACAGATAAACAAGAGATTACCTACTGTAGTTGAATAAGACAGAGCATTTGTCATGTTATCCAGAAACTTTTGTAGAATATTACCGGAAGTCAAGGTCTGATGATTTTTTTTTCTTTCTCTCCCACAAGGATTCTACATTCCTGAATTTTAAGGGTTTTAGAATGTATTATGACTAGTGAGTAGAAGTTTTGCATCCTGTTTTCATTTACTATATTACTGTTTTCAGTCTTACAAAATTCAGTCATGTGTAACTCAGCATTAATATTCTAGATACATGCCTGACATTATCCATGTTATTTACAGTTCATGAGAAACCAAAAAAATTTAGAAATGTCATTTTTCAGTGCTGTGTATGTGATTCTTCATACCACACTGACGTGCCCCTTTCATGGTGCATCGGTATACAGAGCCACTGCAAGTCCTGTTCTTGTACTTAAGAGAGAGACAGATGCATGTCTCTGTTCTGCGAGTTTCTGTTTTCAGGTAAGCAACATTAATTAGGTAGTTTATGAATTTATGTGTAGATTTTGTAACAAGTTATCCTTCTGCATTTGTAGCACCTTCCTTGCTTTTGTATATCTTTTCATAATATCACACCATTTCTTTTGAAGTCATCAAGCCATCTTGGAATAATGCATTTCACTGTTCCCAGCACTCACAGCTCATTTCATTTCCCAAGTCAAGCACCATATACTTTCGTCACTTTCATGTTAGCAATGGTAAACCTCCCATATATTTCCTAAGCAAATCATTCCTCTTCATGCAATTTTTTTTTTTTTTTTTTTTTTTTTTTTTTTTTTTTTTTTTTCATGGCATTTATGTAGTACTAGTAAGCAAGTCTTGCTGCAACCCTTATATGCTTCCTTTTAGAAGCTTAGGTGGTTAGCTTCATATTTTTTTTGTGAAGGCTTAGTTGATCAGCCCCCTGCCAGGAGTGATGAAGGTAGATTTTTGCTGGCTCATACCACTTTCCAGACCTCTCCAGTGCACTTGCCATAAAAAATGGAGTTGATAGAAACCAGGTGGGCATTCTTTAGCCATTTGCCAATTGCTTGAAAATTTGCTGGTTTCCAGCAGGACTCAAATTTGGGTCCTTGGGGTCACCACATCCAAGCACTGACCACAAAAGCACTGCCTAGCAAGAGCTATTGGCTTGTTTAGAAATTTTTCATAGTGGCAGGGCAGTACATGACAAAACCTTATGGTTTGATTGGTAAGGAATCCTGTTAGGGTTTGATCTCCAGCTGCTCTCTCTCATGACAGTATTTCAAAATGTGGCATAATAAGAACATAAGAACACAAGAAATAAGGGAAGCTGCAAGAAGCGACCAGGCTTACACGTGGCAGTCCCTGTATGAAATATACCTACCTATTCCCATCTATTATCCCCATCCATAAACTTGTCTAATCTTCTCTTAAAGCTCTCTCGTGTCCTAGAATGTGAAATGTGGCAGCAGTGAGGATCCTCCATTTAGAAAATTGATATTTAAGATGTGTGAGTTACCTGGAAACCCAGATAAATTTAGCAAAATTGTAGCCTTATAGGGAATTCGTGGGAACTGAACTTCCATTAGTGTAATTCACAGCTTGTTTGCTTTCAGTCATATCATATAGCTACAGCCTCTGTCACCTGGCCCTTACTCTTTGTGCATCTGTAAGATATATTAATGAGTTCATTCATTCATATTGAAGACCATTACAATTGTTCACATTTCATGTGCCTTTTTTTTGTAAAATTTCATTTGCTTTTTTTTTTTTTTTTCTGCATCAAACAGTAATAAACTTTTACTTTCCATTCCCAAGTCATAAAACAAACAGAATAGTATTGGACATGCAACTTCATCACCTGTGGTGTTCTTCACTCATACCAAACTAATCTTGGTTTCGTTTTTTAATAACCATATCATAACAGATTTAACATCTTTGCCTCACACATGCATTTGTGTTGAAATTTAAATACTTTTCCACACAGTACAAATTTTGCATAATGTATTAATGTCAGTACAAAATACTTTTATACTGTCATGTAACTTTTCAGTCACTAATCTGATGTACATATCTGTATATTTATACTGTAAATTATTTATTTATTCATTCATTCATTTACATCTACTTTACAATTACTATATGTTGGTATATGAAATAAGTATTTGTAATTTAATGCCTTTTGACCAGTACATGATAAATATATTTGTTTTGCAGAATGATGGATCTCATCACATAAGGATAAAGCTACAACAAAATGGAGGAATCGTCAGAAAATGAGGAAACTAATGGCTGGTGTGGGAAGCATTACCTCAAAAACTTGAGTAGTATTCACAGACTTACAAGTTTAAGTTACAAAAGTGTTCTTATTCATCAGTGTTGGTCAAATGAGCCAGCTGATGCCATGGTGATGAATGAACAGTTTCATTCTCAAAGTTCTTTTTGTTAATTCTTTCACCAGATGGATATAAACCAATCTTCCTGCTCCTCGGAGCAGCTTACTTCTCAGCAGCTTCAACTAGAAGAGTCTCTAGGTTCCTCTTCAATCATTTCAAGAAAAATAATTGCAAATTCAGATTGTCCAATCAATGAAACTAGACATTCCATAGAAATAAGTGACAGTAGTGCCCAAAAAACTTCATTTAGAGGCAGCTCAGATGTGATTGATGAAAACAATTCTTCCATGCATAACAAAGATGAAGTGGTACTGAACAGTGAAGATAATTATGGGGATGAATGTTCCTTAAGTTATGGAAATGAATCCCTCAATCCACTTGGAACTACTATACTTCAGGATGATAGTGTTATAGAATTTTCCTTACATACAGAAAAAGGTCAGGACACAAACCATGACATGGAATTGGTCTTGGCACACACTGTAGACAGTGATCTAGAAAACATTCCATCTCAGCCTGTAAAAATGCCTGAGCCACCAGAACACAAAGGGGAGAATGAGGATGAAACACAACAGGTTCCTGTAAAGTTAGAAGAGGAAGAAACTCAAGAAACATTAATGAAGATCAAAGCTAAGGAACAATCAAACTCAAACCAGTTTCAAAATGAAATCAGCACACTTCTCTCAGCTACATCTGCATTATGCAGCCCTAGTTCAGATGTAGAGGTGGGCAGGGTAGACTTTTCATCCACACCAAAAGAAAATCTGATGAGGATGGTGTCTGACCTACTGAATGAGTGTGACTGGCTCAAAAAGGAAAAAGCAAGGTAAAACTCCTAACAAAGAATGAATTTTTATTCTTGAATATGTTTATATTAGTTTTATCTCCTCTTACCTTCAAACATGCAGGCATCTTTTGTTTTATTGCTGATATTTTTATCCAGTATTCAGAAACAGGAGAGATTTCATTTTGAATATAAAAATAATTAAAGAATTAGCTGTACTCGTACACGGTTCAAACACCAATCATGTCTCATGTCATTCATTATCAGCTCAAAAATATGTGGTTTATAATATTTAACATATCAGCTCAAAAATATATGGTTTATAATATTTTAAAACTCATTCTTTCTGAAATATGTGCATAACTGAGAATTTGGCAATATTCATTATCTGCATAGTATATTTATGATTACATGAAACCTATTGTAGCATATCATAGTTACTCTGCTGCAACCATCTTTCTCTTTTATTGTAATGAAGATTTGCTATTTTCCAGATTTTCTTCTTTATCTCATTGTGATGCTGCTTCTTGGAACTCCGTTCATGGATAGCAGTGAAAGAAGTCTCTTAATCAACATTACTGTCTTTATACAGTACTTAATTTTTGTTCATTTCTGTCAACTCGGTCATTCTCCCACATAGTGTTTGCTCTCTCCCCTCCCCCCATCCCTCTTTTTCTATCATTATCATCATTAGTACTTTTTTTATGATTTTTGCTCCATTACATTAGCATCTATTCTTACAGATTGGAGAATGAGGTTGATTGTCTTGAGGCTGACCATTCTTCACTGGCATACATGGTACAGATTGAAGCCCTGGAAAAATCTCTGGCACAAGTATGATACACATGAAACTTTTTTTTTTTTTTTTTTTAGCTTATTGTGAATGATACTTTGTCACATATTCTGCTGTGGATATTTAAGAGTTTGGTGTGCACTTCTCTCTGGGTCACTCAAGTTAAACTTTGAGGCAGTGAAACTACCAACATTGCTACATGGGAGAGATAGTTGGTAGTTGACAAATGTTTGTATGCATGGATAGTAATTCTGTGATCATTATATCAGTAGATTTATTTAAATGAATAGCCAATGACATTTCCGTTTGTGTACTGTGTCAGTTCTTAAAATCTTGTTCCCAATCTAGCAGTGTCATTCACTCTTTACTGGTGTAATACCTTTTATAACTTTTCTCTGTGAACTGCATGGTACCAACATGCAGATCAAAAAGTTTAATTTTTCTTATGCCTTGTTTCTCTTAAAACCTCTTGTGGAAGATGTATAATCATTACATGTGCATTACCATTTTCCACTGTTACTCATAGAGGAATGTACCTTAACCTGCTGTTTGTTATACTTTTATAAAATCTGCATTATTTCTGAAATATGTGCTTCATAAAATTTAGTTTATTTTGAGGAATGTTAGAATATTATATTAATAACAATATTATCACCTTTAACTCTGTATCATCTTCCATAATCATAAAGAAATTATATAGTTAGAATTATAGAAATATGCACTGCTTTCCCATCAGGCTCAGGCTGATGCTTGCAGCTGGGAACATAAACTTCAACAGGCCGAACAAAACTACATGGCAGAGAATGTGAAGATCCGCACTGACCTAACCACCCGGCTGGAACGGATTACTAAGCAATATGAAGCTGCCAACAAAGACAAGGAGGCAATGGTGATAAAATATGCCACATCTGAACGCGAGGTAAAGATAGAATTTGCAGTAATGTACATAATCAAGGCTACAGCACACTAGCCTTATAGTAGTTTCTTGTGTGACACTTTTTTCTTTTTTTTCTATGATTCAGTATATTCAAAGGAGTTTTGTATATCTGTGGGAGTTACCATCACTCCATGCTATAACAAGACATGTCACAAATTTTTGGGATATTTTCCAGTGTGCTATCCGGAGACTTGGTAGCTAGGTAACACATTATCACTGACAGTGACACACATCAAAAAGAGGTGAATTGATGAATAAGAAAGAGCTATGAAAAGTAAATGTGTTATAGGATCTCTCTCAAGAGTTGTGAGAAGCAGGAATGTATCTGTGAAGGAAAAGAAAGATTTATAGAGTAGCATTCTCATATCAATGACAGACTTAGACATAGCAAACAGGAGACAAGATTCCATATTGTGAAAATTATCTGAGTGACATGATGGGAGGGTGAGAGTTAGGAAAGTATGTATGAAAGACATAGCATAGGCTCTTGTGCAAGTGAAGTTAAGTGTGGAGTATTGGAATTGGTGAAAAGAAGTCTATTGAAGTGGTTTAGCTTTATTGAGAAGAATACTGAAAGGATAAGGAATAAAAGTTTGTAAAACAAATCGAGGGTCCTATACTTAAAGTCACAAGGATTGAAGGATGTATCATTGAACTTTTGGCAGTCTATCCATCAACAGTGTGGCTGAAACTGCATAAAATACAATTTAAAAATGTTTATCACTATTAATAATATATACAGGCAGCAATGACAAATATTGCTAAGTATAGTTAATTTAAAGTTTCAAATAATAGAATAAATGCTATCTGAATAAGTTATTAATAGTGATAAGTATTCTTAAATGTAATGCATGATTTGGCAAGTTGTTAGAGCACAGTGCTACAACCTTCAGTTCCTGTGACCATGACTATAGTAAGAGAGGAAATCCACTAGAAAGATAGAAAGATAGGGTTAGGGAATATGTATGAAAAAGGGAGCACAGTGAGGAAATAGGTACTAGAGAGAGAAAGAGAGAGAGAGAGAGAGAGAGAGAGAGAGAGAGAGAGAGAGAGAGAGAGAGAGAGAGAGAGAGAGAGAGAGAGAGAGAGAGAGAGAAATACAGCATTGGCAAAAATCATGCATAGCATGGTATTGTCAAAATAGAAAAACTGATATGAATTGCTAGATTTTACAATTTGATTCCAGAATTTTGAATATAATTTTCTGTAATGTTACTTCCTTAGGCTTACTGGTTTGAGTACAGTGTGTTGGATTGTGCTCCAATGTGTACCACTGGTTATCACACAGAAAAGTGTAGTTACAGTTTTGGTAAAATATGGATTATACATACCATGTTATGGATAACAAGTCGCTGGCTACTTTGCCATAAAATTGTACCTACAAAATGGGGTTAAATATATATTTGTAACTACTATAGTACACTATTTGAATATTTATTTTGCTTTTGTTTTCCAGGTCATTATAGCCAGGAAACAAAAGGAAGCATTGGAAAAGAAGATGAAGGATATGGAAAAAGAAAGAGAAAACTTACTTAGCAAAAACAAGATGCTAATATCAGAACGCGCTCGCATTTGCCAAACATTAGATACAAAGGTAAGAATATAAGAGTTCATTGTCTAAGAACTGCTACATTTTGCTAAGATCATGCCTAACTTTTACTTTACCATTGGTGAGTGATGTCTGGCAAGTGGTAATTTGGGATATGTGACGTGAAGATAGATGGGCAATTCGAATGATGGTGACAGCCCAGAGACAAAATACAAACAGACAGGCAGATAACATCAGAAAGTTCATCATGGTGAATGTATAATGAACTATCGACAGAAAATTAGTGAAGACTTATGTCCTGCTTCAATAAAAAGAACCTGCAAGTAATAATAAAGTCACTGTGACTGGCTGATTGGCTCAAGGGATTGAGGCACTAAGGTATATGCTGTGACTATTGAAGTTTCACTGTAGATGAAAACTTGTCATTTATTTAAAAATTAATCTCAGGACACAGCAGTGTAGGAATATGGACACTCACACATTATTGGATTAATATCATGATATATGGATTCTAAGGAATGTAAAGAATTGTACAGCCACATCTAGTGCCATCTCAGAGATGGAGCATTTCAAGTTATTAGCTTTTTTTTTTTTTTTTTTTTTTTTTTTTTTTTTTTTTTTTTTTTTTCAAAATTTACTAATGAGGAATTGCCTTCCTATTTATTATAACAGGAAGATTGCTTGAGGCAATGATGTTATGAAATAGGATATCAGTGCTGCTGTTCTCCTTCAGGTGCAGAAAAACAACTCATATCAGAGGGAAGTAGACAGACTGAAGGATGAAATCAATGGTAAAGACATCAAAATCAAATGGGCACAAGCCAAGCTGAAGTCTGAAATGGAAGCTCATCAGGTAAGTCACTACAGTTGATTTCATTCTTTCTTTGTTATTTATGTAAAGATTAGTGAGTTTCCTTCATTTTCACAATCATAACTACTCTGATAATAGTAAGGTTGGATAGAAGTTGAGTACAGTTATGTCTGTGTGTGATGTATGATGTGGATGCTTGAATGAGGGAAATGAAAGCTGATAGTGAAAAAGCTGAATGGAATAGTGTGGTGGGCTGTGGTAGCATGTGTGGCATCATAAATGACACTTTTTTACTAGCAGAGTGAAACAAAACTTCAGGTAGTGTTATATCAATTCTGAAATGTATATACAGGAGGAAAACTGAGGTTGAATGCATGGAAAAGTTGTGATGATTTTTGAGAGGAAGTAGATTTGTGATACCTTAAAGGGTAGGTGTGCAAGTTATAGGAGGAGAGAATGGAGTTTGATTACTAATGGAAAAAAAAATATGCTAACATACAGAAATAAGAGAGAGTGTTATTAAAGATAAATGTATTATATACAAAGGTTATAAAAATTAGAAATTGTCTATGGATATGAAGAGAGGTTTAAGGAATAGCATTCTCCTGCTCATATTGACATATGGATCAGAGATTCAGACTTGGAGTAGACCACAGCAGTCAAGATTGCAAGCTGTGGAAATTAGTTATTTGAGAGTGCATGTGGAGCAACAAGATGTGAAGGTAAAAGCAATGTGTATGAAAAATGCAGAATTTGTACAAGTGAAATTAGTGCTAAATAGTGAAATGGATGAAAAGAAACACACTGAATTGTTATAGCTATAGTGGGAGAAGGAGAGAAGAGTTGATATAAAAAGTATACATGGGTGGAAGTGAAGACCCTAATAGGACATGAAGGCCATTTGTTAGGCAGAAAGTTAAGTTAAAGGAGTACACATGTATGAAAAAGTTGCTTGTAAAAGTATAGTTCTTCAACAGGCAAGAAGGAAGGGTTTGGATAGGAAGAGGTGGAGGCTCTGCTGTGGCCACTCCTTTGACTTACATTCCTTGGAGGAAGTGAGATATCAGAGAGAGGTAGCTTGATTGAATGGTGAGAAATTGGTGAATAAGTTTAATAGTTTTAACAAATATGAAAAGTTTAAGTCAGGAATGGAAATAAAGTGATAACTTTTTTGTGAGGAGAAATTTGTTTTTATTTTAAGAAAAACGTTAAAGTTGGATGGCCAGTGTATAAATTGTTATTTGTAATATCTCAGAAATAAACTCCTTGAAATAACCCATCTTAATATTCAGTATAAAATGTTGTGTGTATGTCTATTATAACTGTGTGTATACTATTGTGATTTGGTGATTTTGAAGTAATGTTTACTTCCAGATGGTGTTTTAAGCATCTTGGGATGATTTTCATTTGTATTATATTATTTTTTTATTTCTTCCTTTATACATCTATTTACCTATTAATTAATTGATTTCATTATTTATTTATTTTATTTATTTATTTTTATTTATTTCATTTATTTATTATTTTTTTAATTAACAACTTTTATGGATATATATATTGGTGAAGAAATTACATAGATCAAGCATAATATTGGTATCAGTACACACTATCGGAACTCAACAAAGATGCTTAAGGAGACCTTGAATAACTAGAGCATAAGTTGATGTCCATTTATATAGTGGCCTGTGATATAAATGTTGAACTTCAAAACAGGAATGTCAAGGAAAGTTAGACCGTGCCTTAACCAAGATCACAAAACATGAAGAGGAGCTGAGGGCCATCAAGGAGGAGGCTGAGAATACTGTGCAAGCAGCTAAGGAAGATGAAAATTCTCGAGCAAATGTCCTTGGTGAGCATGAGTATGGTTTCTCATACATCCTGAGAGCCATTTTGAGGCAAAGTTTAGGGAAGCTTATTTTACCAGGAGGCAGATAGAAAATGTAATTGATCTTCATGTATTCAATCAAGGTTACCAAGGAACTGTTTGCTACTAAATATTTCTGAAAAATTTTAACAACATTTTATGTAATTTTATGTAAATTTGTACATCCATATTTGAACAGACATGCAACTAAAGGAAGAAAAGGCACGACTTATCATGGAGCGTCAGGTAAATGAAGATCGAGGCTCAGCTTTCACCAAAATTACAACAGAACTGGAGGAACTTAAACATAAGCATCAGGCACTAGAGGAGGAAGCTTCATCTCTCAGAACCAGGGTGAGTGATGATATGAGTCAGATGATGACCCCTATATTCTGTATTTCTTCTCAAAATGTTTCATAAAAATAATAATATCGTCAGTTCTTAAAAGATGTAAATAGTCAGGTAATGTGTACCATATAAATGGCCATTTCCCTAAAGTCAATTGTACAAAGTCTTATTTTGTACAGTTGTGGTGGTTGTAGTGGTATAATTCATTGTGTATTGTTTGAATGACTTTTCCATGATATCATAAAATATAACATAGAAGAATGTTATGATTGAAGTATAACCACATAATTTAATTTTAGAAATGCCAAATAGAAGTGTATCTACCATTTTTATATGGTTCATTGAAAGTTAATGATTTAATAATATAATAATTACATTTTAAGAAAATTGTAAAAGAATTAAATACATCAATTTCATATCTTGACTCAGCAAGTGAATATAATTGATGACTTCATCATCAAATAAGGATTTGTGTCATTATCATTTATTTTTTAACAAATAAAAAATCTTTTACTCTAAATACAAATATTTGTTTTCAATTACCTTTCTTTTGACTTTTCAGAATAATCCCCATATTTTATATGCAAGTTATAGTGTTTAGAACAATATAAACTAAAACTGAATGAAATTCTTGAATTCCCTGTTGAAATGTTTCAACAGAGTCTAGAAGTACATCTTTTATTAAAGTATTGTCAATATATGGAAATGGTAATTTTGGCTTATAAATAAAATCATGATTATCTGCATTGCCAATCACAGCAATAATCCCATCTTAATTAGAAATGCCATGATAAAGAGATTGCTATAATTTAAGTTGCTGAATAAAACTTACTAAACATTTTGACAACTTTTTGTATAATTGTCTGTTCCACAGTTATAAAAATCTTGTGACTGCACTGAATTTCTTGTACAAGTGTCAGTTATGAGGACAATTTATGAAAGTGCTGGATGAAATTTATAATTTGGATAAAGTATCCGTTCTGATCTTTCAGTCTTCATTAGTCATAATTATTTGTTTATTCCCAGCTTGCATCACGTGAGATGGAGCAAGATGAAATGGAAAAGTTATTTTCCTGCCTCAGAGCAGAAGCAACAACTGCACGGCAGGAAGCCTCAGATCTCAGTCACCAGTTATCAAACTCAGCACATCTTCAACAGCAGCTGACAAGGTATGATGCTGTCTGGTCATCATTATGGTCATTGTTGATTAAACAACTTTGCAATATTTAAATTGAACCAGAAGGATCATAGATATTATTTTACTGTGTGTCAGTTCTTTCATTACCATTTCATTTTGTCTTCAAGTGAATGTGAGCAAGTTAAAAAATAATGTAAAAATAAGAAAAGAAAAAGAAGCTATGAAAGGAGGATGGGTGGATTGTTTTGAAAACTCATTGGGTGTAAACAGCAAAAGTAAGGCAATTGTGACTTTATTGGAAATGATAGATGTTGGAGGGTACATGAACAAGAAAGATCAGAAGGGAAGAAGTGATGAAAGCTGTGAGAATAAGCACAGTGCAGGGAGGGAAATAGGGAAAGGAAGAGGAGTTAGATTTCACAGGATATTTATTTATTTATTTATTTATTTGTTTATTTTAATGCCAAGGGTTTATTTTGTTGCCAAGGGCAACAAAAATCCAATAAAAAAAAAATGAAAAAAAAAACGAGATACATGTCCCCAAATAGGGTCCAAAGTGGTAGTAAAAAATTGAAGGATAAGTGCCTCTTGGAGTTCAAGTCATAGGAAGATGAAAGTACAGAAGCAGACAGGGAGTTCCAGAGTTTACCAGAGAAAGAGATGAATGATTGAGAATACTGGTTAACTCTTGCATTAGAGAGGTGGACAGAATAGGAGTGAAAGAAGAAAGTCTTGTGCACCAAGGCCATGGGAGGAGGGGAGGCACACAGTTAGCAAGATCAGGAGAGCATTTAGCATGAAAATAGCGTTAGAAGATAGCAAGAGATGTAACATTGCAGCAATGAGAAAGAGGCTGAAGACAGTCAGCTAGAGGAAAGGATGAGAAAAACTGGTGGAGGTGTCTCAGAATGCCTAACTACAGAGAAGCTATTTTAGCTAGGGATGAGATGTGAAGTTTCCAGTTTAGAAGTAAAGGACAGATCAAGGATGTTCAGCGTAGAAGAGGGGGACAGTTGAGCGTCATTGAGGAAGAGGGGATAGTTGTCTGGAAGGCTGTGTTGAGTTGATAGATGGAAGAATTGAATTTCTGAGGCATTGAACAATACCAAGTTTGCTCTACCCCAATCAGAAATTTTAGAGAGACCAGAAGTCAGGCATTCTGTGGCTTCCCTGCATGACCTGTTTACTTCCTGAAGGGTTGAATGTCAACAAAAAGACGTGGAAAAGTGCAGGGTGGTAGCATCAGCATAGGAGTGGATAGGACAAGAAGTTTGGTTTAGATAATTGTTGAATAATAGGAAGAGAGTAGGTAACAGGACAGAATCCTGAGGAATGCCACTGTTAATTGATTTAGGAGAACAGTGACTGTCTACCACAGCAGCAACAGAACAGTCAGAATGGAAACTTGAGATGAGGTTACAGAGAGAAGGATAGAAGCCATAGGAGAGTGGTTTGGAAATCAGAGCTTTATGCCAGACTGTCAAAAGCTTTTGATATGCTAAGGCAACAGCAAAAGATTCACCAAAATCTCTAAAAGATGACCAAGACTCAGTAAAGAAAGTCAGATCACCAGTAGAGTGGCTGTGATGGAACCCATACTGGTGGTCAGATAGAAGGTTATGAAGTGATAGGTGTTTAAGAATCTTCCTGTTGAAGATAGATTCAAAAACTTTATATAGGCAGGAAATTAAAGCAATAGAACAGTAGTTTGAGGGATTAGAACAGTCACCCTTTTTAGGAACAGGCTGAGTGTAGGCAAACTTCCAGCAAGAAAGAAAGGTAGATGTTAACAGGCAGAGTTGAAAGAGCTTGACTAGGTAAGGTGCAAGTACGAAGGCACAGTTTTGGAAAACAATAGGAAGGACCCCATCAGGTCCATAAGCCCTCCGAGGGTTTAGGCCAACAAGGGCATGGAAAACATAATTGCAAAGAATTTTAATAGGTAGCATGAAGTAGTCAGAGGGTGGAGGAGAGGGAGAAACAAACCCTGAATCGTCCAAGGTAGAGTTTTTAGCAAAGGTTTGAGTAAAGAGTTCAGCTTTAGAGATAGATGTGATAGCACTGGTGCCATCTGGTTGAAATAAAGGAGGGAAAGAAGAAGCAAAGTTATTGGAGATGTTTTTGGCTAGGTGCCAGTTGCATTTGTTTCTTTATTATTTCCTAGACCATTATCATGATGACCATCATCATCATTGCTATTGCTGACAACCATTTTTAGTTCACACTTTGTTCATTTGTCTCAGTTCTTTGCATGGTTAAACACATAGTATTAAATTTTCTGAACTCCTCTCCCTTAATCTGTGTATTTACATTCTAATAACTAATCTAGACTCAGATTCAGATGCCAATATTTTATTTTTGGCTATCTTCTGTTTCTGTGAGCATATGTATGGTTTACTTATGAGTGAAATGTTTGATTCAAATCCTTTGCCGATTGGAGAAAAACTAAGTTGTTCTCTATTTAATCAAGGCAGAAAGTGTGATTGAGAAAACATAGTAACAGTTTACATACCTTTCTTGTTTCCTGCAGAGAAAAAGAACAACTAGAACATGCCAGTGAGGAGGTTGACCGGCTACAGTCCACAAACAATGAGCTGGAAAATGAACTTCTTGCTTGCCGGCAAAAGGAAGCTGAGTTATTGGCCTTCACGCAGAAACTGTCAGATAAAAATGTTCAGATCCAAAGTCAGTATTCTGCTCTTCAATCAAAGGTAAAGTAATCATTAAAGTTAGAAATTATGAGAGAGCTAGGATTTAAAAGTGGCAAAAATGAAACTAATAAAAAGAAATTCATAATGAATAACAAACCATAAATATTATGAAGCTACAATTAGATGTGATTATAGTCCATCCTGCAAAGTCTGGCATAATAATTTTGCCACCTAAGAATATGCAGACATAGTTAAGTTTCACTGACTGATGATCTCATGTGTTGATTGACTGAAATATTAGTTTCTTATTCTCAGATATGCAGTAAATTGATTTTGTATTCTGATCAAGACCTTAAGTTATTTGTACATCAATAATCCAGTACTTTTTAAGTATATAAAGATCTTAAAGTCAATTGTACCACACTTTAAAATGTACATATTACATACTACATCAGCCTGCCACCAAATTAGAGCATCAGTCAGTGACTGTTTTCTCATGTTTGAATGTCCTCAGGTGCCAAATTTAGTACAGTAGACTTGGCATATAAGCAGTCTTTTTTTTTTTTTTTTTTTTTTTTTTTTTTTTTTTTTTTTGTGTGTGTGTGAATTGTATAAATATGTAATAAATATATATTGTTACATGAAAAGCAGGCTGGGGAGGTTTTGGCAAGTTGAACAACAGACTCAGCATGATTTCAGGCAGAAATATAAAGTATGTTAGTTTCTGAAGGTGGATGACACATCATATCTGAACAGCATCTCTATCCTAAACAACACAAGATGAGTTGAGGTGAACCAGTGATTACAAAGTAGATAACAAGAGAAAGTAGTACATAAACCTCCATGCCATAAATTATCACTTTCATCATGGGTTTCTGACATGGAAGCAGCAATCACCTGTGCTTCTGTAGATCCAAAGGTGGCATGGGAGTAGTAGAACAAAATATGAAAATCTCAGAGGAAAAAGGTGTAACTGAAGATGAAGAATTAGAGGTTGGGAAAAATCAAGAATGTGAACCTCATCCTCAAGATCGTCAACACTGGGATAGGAAACAAAAAAAAATTTAGTTATTTGGAATCTTAATTTTTCATTTCATTCTACACATAACTCATTTGTATATTTGAGTCCTTTTTCTTTATACCACGATGCTCATCACTCTTTCTCTCTCTTTCCCCAAACACTACATGAGATAGTCACTTTCCTCTCATGCATTGTTTTTTTCTCTTCTCACCTTCTTCCAGTTTTACTGGTGGTCATCTCCCAGATTTTCCCTATCTATTTCATCTATAGTCTCTCTAATCCATATGGTTGGGAAGTTATCACTGTCTTTCAATGACCAACCTTGTATTCTTCCCATTGTTTTAGGTCATGAAGAACAACAAAATTGTTCACAAGGTTGGTCATTGAAAGACAATGATAACCTCCCAATCCCTTCAGGAAGTCAAAGGAATCAAATATAGACAAACAGACATGCAAACAAAATAGTCATCTCTGCTTCTATACTGGACATATTTTTCCAGAAATGCATCAAGAACCTTTTTTTGCCTTCCACTCTAGTAGTGCTACCTTTCCTTCACTTATCTATATTTCATTTTTGCAGATTTTTGCAAAGTTGCTAGATATGGATTAGAGAACCTATGCATGAAATGGAAGGGCAAAATCTGGGAGATGACCACCAGTAAAACTGGAAGTGAAAAGTGACAAGAGAAAAAACAGTGCAAGAAAGGAATGTGACTATCTCATGTAGTGTTTGGTGAAAGAAAGAGTGATGAGCATCATGGTATAAAGAAAAAGGACTCAAATATACAAATGAGTTATGTGTAGAATGAAATTAAAAAATTAAGATTCTAAATAACTTTTTTTTTTTTTTTTTTTTTTTTTTTTTTTTTTGTGTGTGTGTGTGTGTGTGTGTGTGTGTGTGTGTGTGTGTGTGTGTGTGTGTGTGTGTGTGTGTGTGTGTGTGTGTGTGTGAAGTGCATATAATATGTGAAGGATGGAAGTGTGCATAACAGATATGGTATGTCAAATAAAGATGAAGGATCAAAGTGTGGAGTGGCTGAGGAGAACCAAGCATAGTAACTTGAGATGTTTTGGCCACATGGAACAAATGGCAGAAAATGACATGGTAAAAAGATTATAAATAAATATGATAGGCGTGGTGAGTGTAAAAGGACAAGTTCCAATGAAATGGTATGATGAAATGTAGAATACCTGAAAAAAAGGGAAGAGAGAAGAATGAGATGATTGGAGCATGTAGGGACAATAATAAATGCAGACTTTTGTCTCCCATTCAGGAACTCAAGAATTAAATATAGACAAACAGACATGCAGACGAAATGGTCATCTTTGCTTCTATACTGGACATCTTTTTCCATAAATGCATCTCTTTTGTTATGTTTTCAGCATCTAGAACCTTTTTTGCCTTCCACTCTAGTAGTGCTACCTTTCTTTCATTCATCTATATTTCATTTTTGCAGATTTTTGCAAAGTTGCTAAGTATTTTTTTCTGACTTTTGACACTACAGCCCTCTCTTCCATTTTGCTCAAAGTTCCTTTTGATTTTGATTTTAACTATAAATTTTGGCATTCCAGACACAGTTGACAGAAATTGAACATGAAGAGTTAAAAGCAGAAGTGGAAGAACTTAAGTTACAAAAAGGCAAACTGAAAGCAGAGTTGACAAGAGAAAACCAGAAACACAATATTAAGGTAAGCATGAATCATATTGCTGTAAATCCTTGAGAATTATAATGTAAATTATAATTGCTTGTCAAGTGATGGAAAGATTATTGCATTCTGTTAAATGTTATGAGAATTGCAGAAGTTATGTGGTATGAGTTGGTAGTGGGGTGAAGTAAAGAATCAGTCTGGTTGTTGCTGAAAAGAGGCATGTATATGTATAGCTATAAAGGAAGGATGAGGTGATAAGAGATACAAAGTAAAGAAAATCAAAAGAAAAAAAGTTGCACAGGATACAGTAAGTATGAGACCATATGATTGGATGTTGCTTGAGAGGAATGCTGTAAGGAAGTAGTGAGCAGACTATTTTGAGGGATTGCTGAATGTAGAAGAAATTGTTGCAGTAGAAAGGAATAGTGAAAGAGAAGAGTAGTGCTAGAATATGTGAGAGGAAGTGATTAGACAAAAATCAAAAGATTGAAGCATGCAAGGACTTCATATTGTTGCAAGATCATATTTAAGTGATTTCTTAGACAACAATTAACATTGCAGCTGGAAAACCTGAATCAGCAGCTGACAGAAAAGACTGAGGAGGCCAAAAAGCTAGCAACCAAAGCTTCAGATTTGGAGAATGAGGTCCAGGTTCTTAACAGAAAACACAATAATGCCCTCAAAGTAAGTAATAGCCAGTTCATGTGTAGTTTTGCAATTATTATTATTATTTTTTTTTTTTTTTTACAAAAATTTTCTTATACTTTACCATTCAAAAATATTAGAAAGACCATCTGGAGTGAGAAAATAAATTCACTTGATATCTAATCCCAGAGGATTTCCATATTCATTATGATTGTTAAAGATGTTTATTATAAGAAGGCACAAGGTTTGGGGTTCCATTCTATGGAACTGCTATATCGTCACAAAGTTTTTAATGACTCCTCGTATTGAAAGGAATGTGGGTTACTTTGTATCTAAGCTCATTCAGACCATTACTTCCATTTGTTTAAACCTTATTTTGGTTGATGCTTTCTATTATATTAGATGAATTTGAATATAAAACCAATCTAACCAAAATATAGAATTTTCCAATGGAAACAAGGAATGAATACACCAAAAAGTGGTCCAAATCAGCTGTAGCTGCATGGACCAAGGTTCAAAAGAGCCTGGATTCATCTTGGTAACCATCACACTATTAAACTGATATTCACTGTGAATTTTAGTCACATCTCTTGCTTTAGTAGTGTAATACATACACTGAAAAAATTATGTACACTACAACATATCTCTGTGGGTGCTTGTGTATTATGTGTAGTAAAGGATATTAAAAGGAATTTTAATGAATGTTAATATGTGTGTGTGTGTTAGAGGACCCTACACACTAGTAGACTTTTCATGCTATATAGTTAATTTCAGAGGACTCTTCCATTCCCAAATCAGTAACTCCATAGCTAATCACCATTATCCTCCTTGCTGTCAATATCACCATCCCACCAGCCATCAGACTTCATCTTCAAAACTGGCAGAAGCAGTGGTGAATGGTGGCAGTGGAAATACAGGTACACCATAGATTTGCCAGCTCCATTGTTCCCAAAGCCCTTTTGAATTAACCATTTTGCCCTCATAATAATAATATCCATCAACAGACCTCTGGGCTGGCATTTATCAAGCCTTGTCCCTGTGATCACTCATAAGGATGTGTAAGCATGCATTGATGTGCAAGAAACCTGATGAAGTATTCTCTGAACCTTTCTAGCATTGTACAGGCTCTTGCATCTCGTATGTGCCATTCAAGGGATGGTGAGATATCATAGAACTGGAGGATTCCTCAGAAATCCTGGCAGCATCAATCTACGGTTCTCTCTCTCTCTCTCTCTCTCTCTCTCTCTCTCTCTCTCTCTCTCTCTCTCTCTCTCTCTCTCTCTCTCTCTCTCTCTCTCTCTCTCTCTCTCTCTCCAAGAATAGATGTTTCTTACCTCTGTAATGTTTCCAGGTTTTAGGATTGTGCTGGCCCCCACAGCTGACATCCTCATTAATTTTCATAGATGTAAATGTGAAGTAAAACATGAATATGGCACTGTAGTACACTGGGCTACATACTTCTGTCAAGTCCAAGTTAATGTTGTTTCTTTTTATATCCCAAATGCACATACTCATATGAAGGCTTTGCATTAGTGCCAAAACAAAACTTTCCACATCTTATAACAACCCAGAATAAAGATTTCTAATGGGAATCTGAAAAATTGTCTTAAACACTTAGTTGCTTTGCTCACAAATAAGCATAACAACACAACCAGCAAGTCTGAGATGCTTAAAAATGCCAAACCATTTTATGTTCTGATATGACATGTGTCAATTTTACATCTTTGCTGTATAAATCAGATGAAAATGTTCACCTTCATTTTCATGATAATTGTACATCTCGTGAATTTTTTTTTCACTTTCATGTTAATCTGTTTATGATTTGTGCAAATTTTTGTGAAGGTTAGGTAATTAATAGCTTTTCACATCATCTGAGTCCTGCTACAATGAAGATTCACTCTTACCCAAGTTGTGCAAAAGGCAGTGACAGATGTGGCACTGAAAGCCATCACATCATTTACTCTTCTGCCACCAGAGCACTCGGTATGAAGTACAATTCCACCTCCATCCTACTACTCTCCCACAGCTGTAACACCAAAGCCCCATTTCTCATCCATAACATAACTGGTATTTGAAGGTTTTAAGGCTTCCTAACTCTTAAGGCTTGAGAGCTATTTCACCTTACCTCAGATACCAGGGCTCCTAAGAATTAATATTCAATCCTAATTCAAATCCAAGGATTTGAGGAGTATCCAAGATATAAGAAAGTATGAGAAACTTAAGGTGTCTTCCTAAACTTGTATCTTAAGGTGGCCAGAAGTATGCCACATTGATACTACTTATTTGAATAGCTACATAGTGTTTGATGGATGTGGATAACATGAAATTTTGTTACTAGAAGAATCAAGATTGTGAAAATATTTAGGAAAAATAATATTGACATTCTTTCATGAAGACTGGTTGAGATTACAATGAATATGTTTCCTTAAATGGGACTATGTTTGCTTTTGTCAGTGAAATGCTCAGTACAGAAAACAAATTTTACTATGTTTGCATCTTGAGATGACCTAGAAACTTCCTTAATTGAAAATTGCATACAATGTTTCTTTCATTATACTGGTTGTTGTTTGTTGTAATGAACTCAGTTCATCCTCACTGCATTAGTGCATTTTACCTGTGGCAAAGTAACAGAGTTGTAATCACTTTTCATCATTCCTTTTCATCTTTGCAGTATACACTGATGTTGCATCGTGCACCAAGACAGTCACAAACAACGGTCTTTCATGTTTCAAGTAGTATCAGTTCAATAGTTATATATCTGGAAGCATTTTCATTTGTTTTCTTTCACAAAGAGATCTCAGATGCTGGTGCACTGCTGCCATTTTAGCCACATGAAAATCTTTGCAGCATGTCTGAAAAGCTGTCAGCATTCTTCCACCTCACACCTTATCTTAGCTAAATAGCATGTTTCAAGTGAGGTCTGATGAGTTACAATGTGCTTGAAATGTATGATAACTGTGGGCTCTGGCCCCTCAAGTACATAGTTACTAAGAATGCATTGGGATTAAAATTTCATGAATTAAAAAGTTAGGTCACAGAATGTCATCTTCTATAATATATATATATATATATATATATATATATATATATATATATATATATATATATATATATATATATATATATATATATATGAGCATTGTACTAAAACAGGCTTTTCTGCAAAATGTAACCTTTGCATATAAAAAGCCCCTTCATATAAGTTACTTTTCAGTATCAAATATATCTTGTATTTAACAGACTTTTGGATAAAAAATATCAGTTTTGTTTTGTAGATATAACAAGTATTTCCTTATTTACCAGGACATAACAAGAGAAATGCAGAAACTCAGAAGGCGTCTAGATCTTCAAGAGAATGGCAGTAGTGGTGGCAATGAGAGTGCCTCTGGAGGAGTGTCCAGTGGAAGGTCCTCACAATCTGTCACTCCACATGACAATCTTTCCCAAGGATCCAGAGCATCCTCCAACACCTCCCTTAACACACTGGAATACCACAATGATACCAGTTCTCAGACCCAGGTGACAGGAGTGTTTATACAGTAATCCTTCATTATACAAAAGACATAAGGACATGTTTTGTATCTCCATTTTCATATAAGAAATATATTTTCTAATTTAAATACTACATTGAAATGCAGGAAATTCAGGGTGCACTCTGGAATTCCTACCCATCTGAACATTTCCTTTATTTTAACAAATGTTTGCCATGTAATGTATATAAATGACATTATTAGTATATAAAAGTGATTATAAGGTGGTTTAGATTACCTTAGTGTGATTGTAGACATACATGCATCTACTGTAAACTACATCTGTATGGTAATTGATGCTGGGTGATTGTCAGGATGGGATTTCTGATAGGAAGAAGTTGATGAGTGTAGAGGAAATCTGTAGGAGGTGCAGTAGACCAAGCCTTAAAGAAAAAAAAAAATATATATATATATATATATATATATATATATATATATATATATATATATATATATATATATATATATATATATATATTTTTTTTTTTTTTTTTTTTTTTTTTTTTCTGTTGATTTGTGAGATCTAAGGAGTTCCTCATGGCATCCCTTTGGCTGGAGGAGCAGCTGAGCATTTGGAAAAGCATGTCAACAAATAAATAAGAAGCAATTGTAATGTAAAGGCTTGAGAACACTGGAACTGAGGAGGCATGCAATCTCTCTCTCTCTCTCTCTCTCTCTCTCTCTCTCTCTCTCTCTCTCTCTCTCTCTCTCTCTCTCTCTCTCTCTCTCTCTCTCCATATAATGGCACTACATGGTATGCAAGATTTGAAAATCTTTTAAAGTGATTTTAATAACTTCAAGGGAAATCTTAGAATAATGATTTTTTGTCCTATATTTGTTTTCATGACTTGGAAGTTTCATTTGACAAGTCTTCATGTGACAGGGAATCATTGTATTTACTAATACGCTGAAGATAAACTTAAAAACACAGGTGGTACATTTTAGTCATCATTTAAGTACGATCAAGGAAAAAATATTCTTCCCTTCAGTTATCATGTTCATTTTCTCAGAAACACACAGGTAACAACATATTTTGTTATATCAGGCATTCAGAAATAATTATATTTCTTCAATTGTTCTATACCACATCTATTTCACGCAACTACATTTGTCTTTGATACCTTGTTCCCTCCAGAAGTGTTCCTAAGAGATGGCTACAGAAGAACCTCTACTCCCCATCCACTGACTCACTCCTATCTTGTTCAAGCCTTTACTAGTACCTGTTTCATTCATTTATTGTATTATCTTTCAAGTGGTCTTCTATGAGGATTTCAGTTTCATTTGCACAAACTCTTCACTATTCATCAATAGACTTATCATCCATAGCATATCCTTCCTTTCAGGACCACCTGCCACCCTTGAATGATCCAATGGTCACACAGCAGCTGCTTGTGGACCGCATCATCAAACTTCAGAAATCAGCAGCTAAACGAGCTGAGAAAATGGAATTCCTGGAGGAACACAATGCCCAGCTGGTTGGGGAGCTCAAGAAAAAATCTCGCATCATTCATCACTACATCATGAGGGAGGAGGCTGGTGCTCTAGCAAACTCAGCATCAGACACCTCAAAGGTGAGCAACTTTTAGTACAACCAATAAGTCTGGGTGATAGATTTCCATTAATAATGAGAATTTATTATACTACTGTTACAGATGTCATTACTGGTACAATTCAGATTTGAGACATCCACAAAAAAGAATTTCACTGGTGCTGTTTCAGGCTGTTAGAGACCTGTTAGAATTCCCATATATTTCCTGTATATTCTGGTGTAGCTTTGGGTTAAATTTCTTTGGGTTGTGTTCTCCCTTGAAAGACCTTGTTTGTTTCACATGGTCCACCTTTAATATGGATAATACATAGACAACACATACTTTCTATGAAGATCTAGGACTGTGGTTCCCAAATTTTTTCAGTTTGTTACGCAATTTAACATACCACAATGTGTTATCTCTTTCATGAAATGTTGTCAATATTGATACGTGGCTAAATTAAATATCTTACTCAGTATAGGAAGAATGTAACAATGAATAAATACTAACTATACTGCACAGGGCAGTACACATACCTGCCTACTTATGTGTAACTTGGCTGATGCTCACAGAGAAATTGACAGCATGAAATGGAGGTAGACTCAGGCATTTAGTGACACATCCTGGACATGTCATGATCACAGTTACTGAGTGACTGTCCTGAAACATATCTCAAAATACTTTTGGCTAGTCACACATACACATTTTCCTTCTTTTTAATACTGTACATATTATAGTTTTTAATGTTTGGTTTGACTTTATTAATTATAATAGGTTTACTTTATAACTACATACTAAGTTAACATTAATCCTAATTCCAGATAGTGGCATGTTTTCTTGAATTCCAGAATTCTTCACTTTTTTGTCACTCCTCTATTACTCCCCAAAAATTTTTATATTACTCCAAGGAGGTAATTTCCCTCAGTTTGGAACCCCCACAAAACACACACACACACACACACACACACACACACACACACACACACACACACACACACACACACACACACACACACACACATACATACAGTCAGCAAAGACAAAAATAAATGTGAAGATCTATGCATTAATTTAAATCACCTGTAATGAGAAACTTGCCTTGTTAATCCAGGTATTGTGTAAAATTCATCATCCAAGGGATAAATTTACTTAATGAATTATGAAATCAACCTAACTTTCAGTTTATTAATAACAATTTTACATCAGTCTTCCAATGCTGCTACTAGGATACCACCAGGTTCAAAGAAACAGGTGTGTCCTTCAACACTGGTTGCATAATCAAATACTATTGCAATTCCAAAGTATACTTTCTTAAGGTACTTATTGATTCTTATATATTCTTATTAATATATATATATATATATATATATATATATATATATATATATATATATATATATATATATATATATATATATAAGCATAGAATTTATACAAATTAAAATCCACTTTGTCATTTCCTAGGCTGAGTTAATGCGGCATGGTGGTATCATGGCATCAGTGTATGGATCAGCACCTCGGGACGGTACCATGACTCTTGAGCTCTCCCTGGAGATTAACAGGAAGTTGCAGGCGGTCTTGGAAGACACTCTGTTAAAGAATATTACTTTAAAGGTATGCCAACTTTATTATGTATAACTCTTGGTAATTTAAGTCATACTGATTATTGATCACCCTCATATTAGGAGTAGCATATCAGTTAAGTCACTATCATCATCAAGTTGCTGTGAATGTAAAAGTTGAGTAATTGCTTCAAGCTTTAATACCTAAAACTAACAGAATTTGAGAAAATACAGAAATCTCATTATAACAGACTTTCTTCTTAGCAGATTCATTCCTTCAGAAAGTATTGTTATGTAAATTAAAAATTTTAGGGCTTTACTCCCTAGAAGAGTATTTCAAAGAATTGATCTAGGGGTCTGATAAATCCAATGTGGACTAGCTGTTCATTTAGTGCCTAGGCAGTGTTTGCAATGGCTTTCCTGATTGGCTGCATCCTTCCCTCATTTGCCCACAATTTCTGTCACTCATGATTCAATGCAATGTACATCATGACTCATCACCTCTTTTTTTTTTCAAGATAGACTGTTTTATTTGATTTGGTACCTTAAGAGACTGTAGTAAATGTGCAACTTGTCTATACACCATTGTCTTGATAAAACAGAACATAAACAAAATCTGATCACTTATGTTCAGCAGTCTTTGAACCAATAATGAAATATATGACTGCTTCATATATATATATATATATATATATATATATATATATATATATATATATATATATATATATATATATATATATATATATATATATATATATATATATATGTTACGCATAATGTGGACAATTGCCTAATGTGAACATTAGGCAGAAAATTGCCTAATGTGTACATCAAGCAAGTAGGTTGCGTAAAGTTTACAAATTGTTAACATTAGGCAAAAAATGCCTATTGTTCAAATTATGCAGCTCAATTTTGCCCAATGTGAATAAGGAAAACATAATTAATTAATGCAATATTAGTATAAGTAAAATAGGTCAATCGATCTCAGGGTTCAGTTGAGTCCAATCACAAATTTTTGCATGATCTGCCTGGGTGACAGCGCGAGTTGCATTTAATTTCTTTTCTTAGGCAGCTGCACCTTCCTGATGTACATTGAGTAGTACATTGACACTTTGTATAACCTTGCCCACCAGTGGCTCTTGCTGTTGCTGTTCTCATCGATAGGCAGATATCAGGAACCTCTTCAGACTTTATAAGGGTCTGTTTGATCCCACTTAGGTCAGCTGGTGTAAATTTTGTTCTAATAATAACCTAACCTAACCTAACCTAACCTAACCTAACCTAACCTAACCTAACCTAACCTAACTATAACAGACCCAAAGTTTCGAACAACATTCGAACAAAACTGTAGACACTGGTTTGTCATTCAATTCACATTAGGCAAAATACCCTTGCCTAATTTGAAAATCATGCCTAAAGTGGACATTAAGCAAGTAAGTTGCCTATTGTCAACATCGTGCAAACAAATTGCCTAATATGAAGATTAGGCAATTTCACTGCCTAATGTTCACATTAGGCAATTATCCACATTATGCGTGACATATATATATATATATATATATATAATCTGAACATTATGATGTAATCATATCATTGCTAAAAAAAAACATAATGTGTAACACAGTGGTTTCAGAGGATGGATACACATATACTAACTTGCTACTGGTGGACCATGATTGAATTTGCCTGCCTCTGAGTATTTGCTGATGCTTGAGGTGGCTGGTCTTCTTAGAGGCCTATCCATTAATTTTACTTGTATTCTTTCTAGTTCACTTATATTGTTTGTGTGTTCTTTTCATCACTGGATGATAAAATGATGATTGGGTTGTGAATATGTTGAAAAATTCATTCAAGGTGACTGAAAATGAACAAGCTTTATAAATGGTTATATCACTTTTAATCTTAAGCTGATTTTTCATGGAAATTACAAGCTATTGTAATTCTAAATCCTAGCATATAATAGAGAAAAAATGTTCCTGAACACAGTGGTCTACTCAGTCTTTAGACAATTTAGAAAGAAGAAAGGTAGGTGGTATCTTTTGAATCGATTTCGAGAAAATGCGCTGAAACGTATTCCGTTGAAAAGTGTGTAAACAAACTTTAAAGTAGTACAACTACAAACCACCAAAATATACAGCAATAATAAATCTCTTGTTATAAATATTTCAGAGATATCTTGTATATTCAATTTATCCATATTTTCTGGTCTGTTTTGAACAAGAGATAATTTGAGTTATGACAAAGAATATACAGATATATAGTGCAGAGCAAAGTATAAATAACAGGAAAATTGTGGGTGAATGAAGGTAGATTGCTGTCAGTTAGGATATCTGTTACTATTACCTAGGTGCTAGATAAAGCCTTCCTTGAATGGAGTACCTATACAGTAATACTAATGAATTCTTACATTATGCAGACAAGAAGTGTGTGCACCCACAAACATAAATAGTGATGCTTCTGATCTCTTAGAATATTGTCACACAGACCTCTACATATACTTCAGGATTTACTGCCTTTATTTGTTTTATGGTCACACAGAGTGATTTTACCACTCACAGTCTTAACAAGAGTATTCAGGAGCCAGCCATAGTTTTTTTTCTAAGTGTGGGTGGCAAACCTGTTTTCTTTCTTATGACACAATACTGCCACATTATCAATTTTGCTAGACTAACTCACTCATTTCCTTGGTTTCACAGCCTCCACTCTCCAGAACAATTTTGGTCTATCTTGTCTGTGGTTTCAAATTGCAGAAATCATATTAAACCAGTAAAGATGCCAGTTATAACTGGCATCTTTATATAACTCTATATAACTACAAACATTCACACAAGCATATACACAATAGAGATGACAAAATCAGCCTTAGGGTGATGCCTGTGAACTAGTAAAGTGCTAGCTAACTCCAAGTGGCAGTGTCAAAGCTGCAATGATGTCATGAAAGTGCCAAAATTGTTTCATATCATCTTCAAGAATACAGTGAACAGAATTTGCCTAAATGTTATGCTGTTTTTAATAGGATACCAAATCTTACTGTCAAGCTCTATAATGGTGAATAACAATCCTAAAGAGAATTTAATGCCACTTAATAACTATCCAACATTACAGTAGTTTGCATGATTCAGTATTATAACTACAGTTTGTTCAGAGAAAAGAATCTCAGTGAGATGTCTGTGTCAGGTTGGCAGCCCTACTCTCCACTGGCCTGCAGAGTCTGAGCAAAACTCAATCTCCCTTAAATAAAACTTATATTTCTTCACTTATCTCAACAACTGCACATTTGGTAAATTTTATTTACATCCATAGATGAAACAGTGTTTGTCCAATTAATCTCAGTTTTCAATCTCAATAGGATAAATAACAAAGCAATTATAGTTTATACAAACTCTACTTATATTCATCATGCCCTGCCATTTTCAAATTATTCTTATAATTAAACATGTCTTCTTAGACATAAAATACTTCTGAATGCTTTCAGATTTTGCATGAAAAGTGATCTAAAAGAGAAAAGTAAAGACATATGACTATCTTGCATCTTCTTGTATCACATGAGAAATAGGGTAGGGAGGAGGTGGGCATTATCCTCCCTCCCTATCCACCCTGTGAGTCACAGTTGATCAATAACAATATTTGAATATACTGTTTACTATTTTTGTATGTAAGTATACAGTTCTAACACCAAAAAAAATCATGATTTTTATAACAATATTGATGTGAATGTTCGGAAAGGTTACGCTTTAGTCTGATGCTCAAATCTCCAGATGAAAAGTTCACCACATTTAAAGTCTGGATGGGTGAGTGGGTGGAAAGGGAGAGACTTAGGAAGGGATGGAAGGAGAGGAAGGAAAACACCCACCTCCTTCCTGCCCTGCTTTTCATGTGACATAGGAAAGATTGGAAGATGCAAGCTACTTATAGAAATTTTCCTTTTCTCTTTTAAATCACTTTTCATGCAAAAATCTGAAAGTAAAATCACATTCAGCCGTATCTTATGTTCAAGAAGACGTTAAATTTCAGACATAATGACAGGACATAATGAAAATAAGTAACATGGTGTATAAACCATAAAATTTTATTGGTCAACTAATATTTGCCATAATTACTTTATTTTTTACTGTATTGGTGTTGAACAAACACTGCTTCACCTGTGGATGTAAATAAAATTTGCCCAACCTGTGTAATTGTTGAGCTAAGCAGTATTTTCAAGGAAGATTTGAGTTTTGCTCAGACCAGGCCAGTGGGGAAGCAGAGCTGCCAACCTAACACAGAGGTCTCAATGATGTTCTTTCTCTAAACAGACTATAGACAATATCCTATAAAGCTTTTTCCTTGATAGATAATTTTATTTGGAAAGTCAAGACAACTGTTTATCAGTTCTGCAGTACAAAGACCCCTGTACCTTCTTCCACTTTTGCATGCCTCTCCTCCCCTTCTAAAATTACATATCCTACAGTTTTTTTATTGTACTGTCATGTGCTCAGCATGCAGGATAGGTCACACTGTGGTCCTTGCCGTAATCATGCAATATTTTAGGTATTGCATATCATTTGTTAAAAATTTCTTTCAAGAAGTCAAAATTTTTGCAAAGAAACTGAAAAATTAAAATTTGTCAAAATTTGATATTATATATATTGCATTTTTACATCAAAATACTAAAATTCCCCTTTTCCTGACTGTTTCACTGAAATTGATGCATAAATGGCTGTGGAAATAAATTTCAAAGATGAAAAAAGCATGTTTTGAGATAAAGCTGCTTAAAGTTTATAGTACTTGGCAAGAATGCTTTCCTGACCTGTAGGGTCAGTTTTTATATATGATTAGATTTATTTTATTTATTTATTTTTTTTTTCATTTCTTATGAACTTGCAGGATTCACTGAAACTTAGAAAGGTAGTTTTTGCTTCAGGCTCCTGGGGTGCTCTTTCCCATCTTTTGTTTTTAAAGCCATTTGGTAGACAGTAGATGCAGTTTTTGCTCATTTTTGTACAGACAACACAATCCCCCCCCCACTCTCTCTCTCTCTCTCTCTCTCTCTCTCTCTCTCTCTCTCTCTCTCTCTCTCTCTCTCTCTCTCTCTCTCTCTCGCTCTCTCATCTCTCTCTCTCTCTCTCTCTCTCTCTCTCTCTCTCTCTCTCTCTCCAGTCTTCATTGGGCTTGGGGTTATAAACATTTAATTTTTCACTGTCAGGCCAATCTTTTGGTTCTTCTTAATAATGATGCTTCTATCTCACATCTTGAATCATGCTCCTTAGAAGTAGAGGGAAATCACATCACTTCTCTCTCTCTCTCTCTCTCTCTCTCTCTCTCTCCTCTCTCTCTCTCTCCTCTCTCTCTCTCCTCTCTCTCTCTCTCTCTCTCTCTCTCTCTCTCTCTCTCTCTCTCTCTCTCTCTCTCTCTCTCTCTCCTCTCTCTCTCTCTCCTCTCTCTCTCTCTCTCTCTCTCTCTCTCTCTCTCTCTTGCAAGAGAAAGTTATCTCTTTCGATTTGACAGTTTAGAAATTTCTGAACACTCATTATGATTGTGGTATGCCAAGTAGCATGTAAGGATGAAAGAGACAACTTTCTCTTGCAAGAGATCCATAAAAAACAGGAAACAGAAGAAACAAATGACGTGATCTCTCCTACCTCTGCTGCCCACTTTGACATGCTTGCACTTTGTAATTTACAATCTCATCTGCTCCCTCTCCTTCTCAGGAGCATGATTCATTAAGATTTGACATAGAAGCATCATTATTAGAAGAAACAAGAGGGGGCCCAACAGTGAAAATTAAATGCTTATAACAACCCAATGGAGATTAAAAAAAAAAAAAAATGTATATGTACACCATCAACCATCTACCAAAAAAAAAAAAAAAAAAAAAAAAGAATAGAACAACTAGTCTAGGAAACTCTGATACCCTCTCATAAGGGATAATACCCAAAACAGGGCATCAGAAGCCTGAAGCAAAAACTACCTTTCCAAGGTTCAGCAAATCCTGCATGTTCATAATGAGAAAGATCAGTATATATTGATTTGATCTGAAAAGGGGTTGAAA
Organism: Scylla paramamosain; assembly: GCF_035594125.1. Taxonomy (NCBI): domain Eukaryota; kingdom Metazoa; phylum Arthropoda; class Malacostraca; order Decapoda; family Portunidae; genus Scylla; species Scylla paramamosain. Next base: position 27,729,580 of record NC_087154.1, read on the forward strand.
AGAAAATAATCTAATCATGTATGAAAACTGATCCTACAAGCCATAAAAGCATCATTACAATGTACTACAAACTTTAGGCTATATTTCAAAACATGCTTTTCTCCTTTTGAAATTTATCTCAGCCATTTATGCATCATTTTCAATAAAATAAAGATTCAGCAAAAGAAAAATTTGAGTATGTTTATGTAACAATGTAATATTTTCAAAATTTCATGACAAATTTATAAAAATTTGTTTTGCAAAAAATTTGACTTCAAAAGAAAAAAAAAATCAACAAAACCCAATATGACCTATCCAGTATGTGAAGCACATTACAATAAAACCTTCATAATCCAAACTACCGTATTTGCCAGCATATTAGATGCACCTCTGCATAAGACATCCATATTTCACAAGGGTGTTTTGTGCATAAAAAGTATTGTTCCATCTCAAATTTACAAAAATAAATAAATAAATAAATAAATAAATACAAAAAAAATACAAAAAAAAAAAAAGTGTGTGTGTGTGTGTGTGTGTGTGTGTGTGTGTGTGTGTGTGTGTGTGTGTGTGTGTGTGTGTGTGTGTGTGTGTGTGTGTGTGTGTGTGTGTGTGTGTGTTTCATGTAAGAGGGCCTCTGGCCAAGGGCAACAAAAATTTTGTATGCAAAGAAAGGCACTTAATGCCTTAATGCAAGAGATGCAATATCGTGGTAATGAGAAAGAGGCTGAAAATAGTCAGTTAGAAGAGAGGAGTTGATAAAACAAACTTAATTTCACCATATCAAAAAGAGCAGTATGAGTGAAACTCCCCCACCCCCCCATCCCCCCATACATGTGAAGCAAACTCTCCATACATGGATATGTAAGGCCAAACGTAATAGAAGCTGTTTTAGCAAGATATGAGATATGAAGTTTTCAGTTTAGATTACAAGTAAAAGACAGACTGAGGATGTTCAGTGTACAAGAGGGGGACAGTTGAGTGTCGTTGAATAATAGGGGATAGTTATCAGGGAGGCTGTGGTGAATTGATAGATGGAGGAATTGAGTTTTTGAGGCATTGAACATTACTAAGATTGCTCTGCCCAAATAATAAATTTTAGAGAGATCAGAAGTCAGGCTTTCTGTGGCTTCCCTGCATAAAATGTTTACTTCCTAAAGGGTTGGATGCCTATGAAAAGACATGGAAAAGTGTAGTGTGGTATCAGTGTAGGAGTGGATAGGGCAGGAAGTTTGGTGTAGATCATTGAGGAACACCACTGTTAATAAATAGACTTAGGAGGAGGACAGTGACCATCTACCACAGCAGCAATAGAACAGTCAGAGTGGAAACTTGAGATGAAGTTACAGAGAGGATAGGCACTTAATAAAAAGAAAGGCACTTCATGCCAGTTCCCAAAGATGTCAGATAGAATAAAAAAAACAAGGATATGTGTCTTGAAATCTCCCTCTTGAAAGAGTTCAAGTCATAGGAAGGAGGAAATATATAAGCAGGCAAGGAGTTCCAGAGTTTACTAGAGAAAGGGATGAATGACTGAGAATACTGATTCACTCTTGCATTAGAGAGGACAGAATAGGGATGAGAGAAAAGAAGAAAGTCTTGTGTAACCAAGCCACAGGAGGGGAGGAGGTTTGCAGTTAGTAATATCAGAGGAGCAGTTAGTGTGAAAATACTTGCAGAAGATAACAGGAGCTGCAACACTGCATCAATGAGAGAGAGGCTGAAGGCAGTCAGAAAGGAGTTGATAAGACAAAAAGTCTGATTCCACCCTCTCTAAAATAGTGGTGTGAGTGGAAATTCCTCATAAATGTGAAGAAAACTCCATACATGGACAGATAAGACCCCTGTATAGTTAGCAGGTGGGTTGGGGGGGAGGGGGGAGAAAAACTGGCAGACAACACTTTGAAGTTAGGCATTCTGCCTAACTTCATAGAAGCTGCTTTAACTAGAGATGAGATGTGAAGCTTCTAGTTTAGCTTGTAAGTAAAGAACAGACTGAGGATGTTCAGTGTAGAAGAGGGGGACAGTTGAGTGTCATTGAAGAAGAGGAGATATATATCTGGAAGGTTGTGTCGAGTTGTTAAATGGAGAAATTGAGTTTTTAAGGCAGTGAACAATCAGAAATTTTAGAGAGCTCAGAAGTCAGACATTGTAGCTTCTCAGAATGAGTTGTTTACTTCCTGAAGGGTTGGACCTCTACAAAAAGATGTGGAAAAGTGCAGGGGTGGTATCATCAGTGTAGGAGTGGATAGGACAATAAGTCTGGTTTAAGGCCCATTCACACACATCAGAGATATATCAGTTCTGTGTCAGTTCAGTGTCAGTGAAATTTGTGATACTTCAGTGGCATCTGTTCACACACATTCGTACTGCATGTATGTTAAAATGCAAGATGTTAAAATTTTCAGACGTTGAACTGGCAATGGCTGCCATAATTCTTGATGAAAAGGAAGAGGTTGAGCATAAGCTGAAGAAAAGAGAGTAGGTACATGAGGCATCAAGAAGAGAAAGTGCATTCATCATGCACAGCACTTGTCTGGCATCCATGGAACACTGAAGGAAATCGGTGGCAACAATATATTTTTTCATGGAACAGAGACAGAACTGACACGGAGAATCAAAAAACAGAAACACTGGATATGTGAACACATCAGTTGAATTCAAAGTAACAATATTTTTCTTTACTGACACTGAAGCGCTGAACTGACACAGGACTGATACGTCAATGATGTGTGTGAATGGGCCTTTAGATCATCGATGAATAGTAGAAAGAGAGTGGGTGACAGGACAGAACTCTGAGGAACACCACTCTTAACAGACTTAAGAACAGTAACGGTCTACCACAGCAGCAATAGAATGGTCGAATAGGAAACTTAAGATGAACTTTCAGAGAGAAGGATAGAAGCCATAGGAGGGTAATTTGGAAATCAAGGCCTTGTGCCAGACTCTCTCAAAAGCTTTTCATATGTCTAAGGCAACAGTAAAAGTTTCACCAAAATCCCTAAAAGAGAGTGTGTTTTGTCCTCACATCTGTTGTGATGCAGAGTTGTGGCTGTGCAGTACTACCATCACATTCTAAAACCGTGCGTGTGTCTCTCTCTCTCTCTCTCTCTCTCTCTCTCTCTCTCTCTCTCTCTCTCTCTCTCTCTCTCTCTCTCTCTCTCTCTCTCTCTCTCTGTGCGAGTGTGTGTATCTGAGAGAGAGAGAGAGAGAGAGAGAGAGAGAGAGAGAGAGAGAGAGAGAGAGAGAGAGAGAGAGAGAGAGAGAGAGAGAGAGAGAGAGAGAATAAGAACAATCCTGAGGAGGACTAAGTTGAATGAAACTAACTGAGAATGAACATGTATGGAAGGAGCATGAATGGGAAGGAAATGGATGGAGGAAAAATTAAAAGGAGTGGAGGATAGGAAAATACTTTCCCCCTTTAATTCTTCATTCATTCCTCACCCTTGCTGTTTATATTTATTACTTCTATTTTCTCTCTGTCCTCCCATCCCCTTCCTTCACCCTTCCTCTGCTAACTTACCCCATATACTCTCCTTCCTTGATTATGTCTCTTCCTGCCTTTTTTTCCTTTCCTCTCTCTTCTTCTTTCTTCTTGTCTTAAACCTCCCTCCCTGTCACCTCCCTTACCCAGAGAGAGAGAGAGAGAGAGAGAGAGAGAGAGAGAGAGAGAGAGAGAGAGAGAGAGAGAGAGAGAGAGAGAGAGAGAGAGAGAGAGAGAGAGAGAGAGAGAATTATTGCTAACAATACTTGCGATTAGTATACTACTGCTCCAATTCCACACCTACAGGCATAAGCTTACAGGCCTAGGCATCTATATAGATGCAGAGTAATTATTAGGTACTTTTTTCAAGAAAAAATGCATGTAATGTACCAGCAAATACATTATCTTACTATTGCAACATTTGATGTAAATGACTCAAAAAGAATCTATTCTAACTCATACTTAAACTTTGACTCCTGAGTAATCATCTGGTGGATCCAGATTTGATTACTCACTCAGTAATTGGAGCTGTCTAGCCTTGGCAGATCGGTGGGATCTGGGTCCAGTAATTGGGTCCCACCCAGCCCTACAGGATACACCAAGAATAGTCTTACCTAAGTATTCATCCTTTTTTTTTTTTTTTTTTTTCTTTTTGTTCAAGCAGTAATTTACTAATGGCAACTTTTCTTTCTCTTCAGGAAAACCTGAACACTTTAGGAGATGAAATAGCCAAGATATCCCAACAGAAACAAATTGGCACCAAGAAATGATAAATGTAACAATGGAAGGATGGCACCATGTTCTGCCCACACCATGTAATATAGATATATATGTTATGTACAAAAATTCTTTTACTGCCACTTTAAATGACAGAAGCCTACATATTGTATTACTTATTATCCTTTAATAATTCTTTCCCTGTGTAAAAAAAAAAAGATACTATTAACATTGATGGCTTTTCTTCCACCTGAAAGTACATAGCAAGACACTCTCACTGACCACTCCTGTGTGTGGGCCAGATGTACAACCATATCTGGGTCTCTACATCAGGGCCTGACAGCAGAACTGTTCATTCCTAGCTGACCTCTGGAGCCTGCCCTACCTCTGTAAAGCTGTTGTTAGCTGGATATGGGCTTGGGGCAATCTAAAACTAGCCTCTTCACACAAGATCCATTTCTATTCATTCATTACAGTTCACTTAGCATTTCAAACAGTATTTGCTAATTTTTTCATCACTGGATGGTGGATTGGAGCTGTGTTAAAAAGTTGTTTAGACAAAAAAAAAAAAAAGGCAATACAAATTTGCCAAGGTTATTCATGTTCATATTTTAGTTTACAAATCATGGATTGACAAACAAATACAGATAATTCAGGCATGAGAAAAATCTCTTAAACATTTTATTCTAGGCAACATTTTAATAACAGGTTGTACACGATGAATAGCAATCATAAATTGTGTATGACTGTCTCCTCATTACAATATAAAATGTCCAATATGCAATGGCTACAGCTTGCATCATAAAAAAAATTATCTACATCATTTGTTTTCCACTTAATCTATAATCTGATAACACCATCATGTTCTGGAGAAATTTTTGTATCATGCCACAATCCTTATTTAGTTTGTCAATTCCATGAAAAATCAGAAGAATTAACAAGCATAACAAGTATGAATGCTTATAATCCCATCTGACTGAAGCTTTCATTATCTCATTTTAGTTAAACTTAACTTTTCTAACAGTTCTAATCCAATCAACAAACAGCATCCTTCAGATATTAAATCCCTTTGTCTTTCATTATCTAGGTTTCATCATTTTGAATACCTGGACAACTAAATTAGGTTGGCAAATTCAGAAATAAATGCAATATTAAATTTTGCATGTTTAAGAGGACAGAGAGAGCTGAGCCCCCGTTTAGGAGGTAATTTAGATCAGGTTGGATTTTACTTAAAATTACCTTTTAACTTTTTTAATGTTGGGAGCCTTTCAGGTAAAAATTTGGAAATTTTTCAGAACACTTGCAGGATATTACACAGAGATCAAGTGAGGCAACACTTATGACAAAGCTGACAATCATGCACTAAGCCTTGCAGATTACAAATCTTCATTTTACAAACATTCTCCAAGGTGTGCAACTTGATCATAATTTACAATTCATGATTGTCATTTTTAAAACTTTTTCTGTTAGGCACATCAAATATCAGGGAGTAAAGAGGACCTTAGAACCTCACCCTCCCTCTTATCTAATTTAATTATTTCGTGAAGCACAAAGTTCACCAATCATGATGGCTCTAATTATCAATAGTAATCATCATGTAATGATTAATGCCATTGAATACTCAAACCACTAACCACTCAATTCTAACACTAACGTGCAGGGTTCCTATTTTCTCTGGTATGAAGAAGACTGGTCAAGGGTTTCAAAAACACTAAAAATCTGAGTTTACCAATGAAAGACATGACAGAGCAAAGGTACATTTGAACTCTGGCATTCATAAAGTGGGCAGAATGAAGGCAAGACTGAGTACATAGTTGTGATTCACGAGGGCATAAGATATGATACAAGTGAGCTCAGGAAAGTAGTAACCATGAATATAGCAAATGCACAGAGATGCTGTGTTGGTAAGAGATACGATAAATTTCGTCAGGATTTTTTAACGGAGAACAGTCAAAGCCTATTCATGTAAAGGATGGGGATAACTGAGTGCCAGTGAAGAAGGGCTAGTTATCTGGATGATGTCAACAAGTGAAGGAACGGAGTTTTGAGGCAATGAATAACAAGTTTACCTTGTTTCATTCAGAAATTACAGGAAGATAATATGATATATGCTTATTAATTTTTCTCCATGAATTGTTCAACTTCAAATGAACTTTGGCAATCTGCCACCTTACAAATCAAATCAGAAACTGAGCTGAAAGAGCAAAGTGTTTGACTGAAAATAACAGATTACAAGACAGAGTCCATTTTAACCAAAGTTAACAGGCTTAGGGCAGTGATCTTAACTAACTACTGTGTTTGAATGATGAGAGAGGAAACTTGAAACAAAAGTAGAGAGTCAGATAAAAAAATATGAAAGATGTTTGAAAAGTAAAAGATAAAGGAAATAAATGATATACTGTAAAATTAGTGCTGACTGCAACACTGACCAACCCAGGGGTAGTAGTTAATTACATAACATTTAAAAACATGCAAGAAATACAACCAAAAATTAACTTGAAAAAATTGGGGAAAGAAGTCATAAGTGAACAATATTGCAGTCCAAAATGGTGCACTTGCAGCTAAGTGATGTTAAAAAAGTGAAAATGTTCACAAAGAATGTAATTCTTTGCTGAGGAAATATTATCAAGAAAAGAAAGACATACAAGACATGAGTGTAAGATGGGAGACACTCAAGTTTCATGAAAAAAGAGAAGGAAGTTTAATAATAGTAATGTATTAAGATACAGAGAAATAAACAGAGAAAACCAAAAGAAGATGGTCTGCTACAAAAAGAAAGGTAGATTAACAAGCTGAGATCAAGGACTTTGCAAATAGGAATATACAGATGATGTATCAAACAGTGAGAAAACTTACTGGAGGCAGAAGATTATGAACTGAAGCAATGATGAAAAAAAATAATAAGATAGCTATGGAAAAGAATGAAGAAATTAACAGATGGAAGAAATAAGTAAAATAATTGTACAAGGATGATAGATTGGAACAGTTAGAATTTAATATGGAAGTGTCTGACCCTGTTATTGGTGAGGATAAAATGGAGGCATCAATTACAAAAATGAAAGCAAGAAAAATTATTGAGATGGTGTAGTAATGATGTTACAAGCTGTAGATAAATTTAGCATTAAAAATAATTAGCACTCCAAATAAGATATATAATATCAGAAAATCCAAGTGACGTGTAGATGAATATGTTTAACAATACCAAAGATATTGGTAACTAGAGAATATAATGAACACAGAATTTTATGTAGGACAAGTCAGACAAGTAATCAGGAACAGTGCTATAAAGAGCAGATAAAGATTGAAACAGCAGAACAATAATGCACCTTTACAGAAAGAAAAGGAACACAAAATGCTATTTACCTCTAGAAATAATCATGTAAAGTTATGAAAATAAAATAGTGGTAAAAGCAGAAAGCAGAAGTTTAATTATAACTTTTAATATCACAAAAATTATGCTGTTATGTAGTAAAGTGATGTCTAGCTGAGAATCAGGTGACTCTTTCACCAGCATTCACTGCATTAACACCTGTGTCCTGCTCTTGTAAACAATAAATTTTCTTAGGCTATATTTCTTTGGCTGCTAAACTCAACCTCAGTCATCCCTGACACAAATCATCTGTGACTGGAAGGTTCAAAGAGCAACTAACACAACTACAACTCAACACTCCCCCATCAAGCCAGTGCCTAGCCAAGTAGTTTTCCTCAACAGCCTGTCAGTAGTTCTTCCCAGGGTCCCCTTGCTTTATCAAGATCTTAATAATAGAACTTACAGGAAACTAGCTCAGGCAGTTAGAGGAGAGGAGTTGATGAGACGAAAAGCTTTTGATTCCACCCTGTCTAGAAGAGCAGTATGAGTGGAACCCCCCCCCCCCCCAGACATGTGAAGCATACTCCATACATAGACGGATAAGGCCCTTGTACAGAGTTAGCAGCTGGGGAGGTGAGAAAAACTGGCGGAGACGTCTCAGAATGCCTAACTTCATAGAAGCTGTTTTAGCTAGAGACGAGATGTGAAGTTTCCAGTTCAGATTATAAGTAAAGGACAGACCAAGGATGTTCAGTGTAGAAGAGGGGGACAGTTGAGTGTCATTGAAGAAGAGGGGATAGTTGTCTGGAAGGTTGTGTCGAGTTGATAGATGGAGGAATTGAGTTTTTGAGGCATTGAACAATACCAAGTTTGCTCTGCCCCAATCAGAAATTTTAGAAAGATCAGAGGTCAAGTGTTCTGTGGCTTCCCTGCGTGAAATGTTTACCTCCTGAAGGGTTGGACGTCTATGAAAAGATGTGGAAAAGTGCAGGGTGGTATCATCAGTGTAGGAGTGGGTAGGACAAGAAGTTTGGTTTAGAAGATCATTGATGAATAATAAGAAGAGAGTGGGTGACAGGACAGAACCCTGAGGAACACCACTGTTAATAGATTTAGAAGAACAGTAACCGTCTACCACAGCAGCAATAGAACAGTCAGAAAGGAAACATGAGATGAAGTTACAGAGAGAAGGAGAGAAGCCATAGGAGGGTAGTTTGGAAATCAAAGCTTTGTGCCAGACTCTATCAAAAGCTTTTGATATGTCCAAGGCAACAGCAAAAGTTTCACCAAAATCTCTAAAAGAGGATGACCAAGACTCAGTAAGGAAAGCCAGAAGATCACTAGTAGAGCGGCCTTGACGGAACCCATACTGGCGATCAGATAGAAGGTTGTGAAGTGATAGATGTTTAAGAATCTTCCTGTTGAGGATAGATTCAAAAACTTTAGATAGGCAGAAAATTAAAGCAATAGGACGGTAGTTTGAGGGATTAGAACGGTCAACCTTTTTAGGTACAGGTTGAATGTACGCAAACTTCCAGCAAGAAGGAAAGATAGATGTTGACAGACACAGCTGAAAGAGTTTGACTGGGCAAGGTACAAGCACGGAGGCACAGTTTCGAAGAACAATAGGAAAGACCCCATCAGGTCCATAGGCCTTCCGAGGGTTTAGGCCAGCGAGGGCATGGAAAACATCATTGCGAAGAATTTTAATACATAGCATGAAGTAGTCAGAGGGTGGAGGAGAGGGAGGGACAAGCCCTGAATTGTCCAAGGTAGAGTTTCTAGCAAAGGGTTCAGCGAAGAGTTCAGCTTTAGAAATAGATGATAGCAATGGTGCCATCTGGTTGAAATAAAGGAGGGAAAGAAGAAGCAGAGTCATTGGAGATATTTTTGGCTAGATGCCAGAAGTCACAAGGGGAGTTGGATCTTGAAAGGTTTTGACACTTTCTGTTAATGAAGGAGTTTTTGGCTAGTTGGAGAACAGACTTGGCATGGTTCCAGGCAGAAATATAAAGTGCATGAGATTCTGGTGATGGAAGGCTTAAGTACCCTTTGTGGGCCTTTGTGGGTTTAGGATGAGAAAAAGAGTGAGGAATGTATGCCTCCATGCCAGACACTATCACCTCTGTTATGCGCTCAGCACATAAAGACGGATCTCTGACACAGAAGCAGTAGTCATTCCAAGGAAAATCAGCAAAATACCTCCTCAGGTCCCCCCAACTAGCAGAGGCAAAATGCCAGAGGCACCTTCGCTTAGGGGGATCCTGAGGAGGGATTGGAGCAATAGGACCAGATACAGATATGAGATTGTGATCGGAGGAGCAAAACGGAGAAGAAAGGGTGACAGCATAAGCAGAAGGATTAGAGGTCAGGAAAAGGTCAAGAATGTTGGGCGTATCTCCAAGACGGTCAGGAATACGAGTAGTATTGCACCAATTGCTCTAAGTCGTGGAGGATAGCAAAGTTGAAGGCTAGTTCACCAGGATGGTCAGTGAAGGGAGAGGAAAGCCAAAGCTGGTGGTGAACATTGAAGTCTCCAAGAATGGAGATCTCTGCAAAAGGGAAGAGGGTCAGAATGTGCTCCACTTTGGAAGTTAAATAGTCAAAGAATTTCTTATAGTCAGAGGAGTTAGGTGAGAGGTATACAGCACAGATAAATTTAGTTTGAGAGTGACTCTGTACTCGTAGCCAGATGGTGGAAAGCTCGGAAGATTCAAGAGCATGGGCACAAGAGCAGGTTAAGTCATTGCGCACATAAACACAGCATCCAGCTTTGGATCGAAAATGAGGACAGAGAAAGTAGGAAGGAACAGAAAATGGGCTACTGTCAGTTGCCTCAGACACCTGAGTTTCAGTGAGGAAAAGAAGATGAGGTTTAGAAGAGGAGAGGTAGTGTTCTACAGATTGAAAATTAGATCTTAGACTGCAAATGTTGCAGAAGTTAATGAAGAAAAAGTTGAGGGGGGTGTCAAGACACTTAGGGTCATCAACAGAAAGGCAAGCCGACCTGGGGACATTTATGGTCTCCTCCCCAGATGGGGACTCCGAGGCTGGTGTAGGAGTCACCATGATGATTTTAAAATTTTTGAGTGAAGGGTGTGTGTTATTAGGTGCTTGTAGTTTTGTGTGGAGGAAGAGAGTTGTCTTTAGAGGGCAGGCTGTGACTGCCCCCTTGTGTTGTGAGACACAAAGGGAAACATTCAGTGAGGTCACAGCTGGGTTTAATGATAAGTTCACAGCACCCCCTGAACAGTGCTTTAGACCTCACTGGGAGTAATTGTCGTTTCGCCAGGTGTCTACTGCCTCCTCCTCCTAACTGGAGTCTGGTGAGAAAGGTGAGAAAGATGAAATGCTTTTGATTCCACCCCTATCTAAATGAGCAGTGTGAGTGGAATCCTTTCTCTCCCCCCCATATATATATATAAACCATACTCCATATATGGATGGATAAAGACCATGTACAGAATTAGCAGCTGGGGGTGAGAAAAAACAACAGAGATGATTTAAAACACCTAACATCATTGAAGCTGTTTTAGCTAGATGTGTAATTTCCAGTTTAGCTTGTTAGCAAAGAACAGACAGAGGATGTTCAATGTAGAAAGGGAGGACAAAATAATGAGTATCATTAAAGAGGAGGCAATAGTTATCTGGAAAGTTGTGTCTAGTTGATAGATGAAGGAACTGAGTTTTTGAGACATTGAATGATACTAAGTTTGCTCTGCCCCAATCAGAAATTTTAGAGAGATCAGAAATCAGGCATTCTGTGGGTTTCCTGCATGAGGTATTTAATTCCTGAAGGGTTGGATGTCTAAGAAAAGATGTAGAAAAGTGCAGAGTGGTATCATCAACATAGGTTTGGAAAGGACAAGATGTCTGACTTAGATCATTGATGAATAGGAAGTGGGTGATTGGAGAGAATCCTAAGGAACACTAATGTTAATAGATTTAAGAGAACAGTGACTATCTACTACAGCAGCAATAGAATGGTCAGAAAGGAAACTGTGGGTGAAGTTACAGAGAAAATGACAGAAGTTGTAGGAGGGTAGTTTGGAAATTAAAAATTTGTGCCAGACTCTAACAAATGTTTTTGATATGTCTAAGGCAATAGCAACAGTTTAACCAAAAACCCCTAAAAGAGGATGTCCAAGACTCAATAAGGAAAAGCAGATGATGACCAGTAGAGCAGCAACAATGGAACCCATACAGGAAATCAGATATGATTGCAAAGTGATAGATGTTAAAGAATCTTCCTGTTGAGGATAGATTCAAAAACTTGAGAGCCAGGAAATTAAAGCAATAGGATGGTAATTTTAGGGATTACAGTGGTAACCCTCTTTTAGAAACAGACTGAATGTAGACAAACTTACAACTAGAGGAGATAGATGTTGACAGACAGACAAGGTGCAAGGATGGAGGTACAGTTTCAGAGAACAATAGGAGGGACCTCATCAGGTGCATAAGCTTTCCAAGGATTAAGGCCAATGAGAAATGGAAAATTTCATTGCAAAGGATACTGAAATGAAATAGTCAGAGGATGGAGGAGAGGGAGGAACAAGCCCTAAATATACAGCAAAGGATTGAGTTCAGCTTTAAACTTTAATGAGATAGCAATATAATATCTTCTGTTCTAGACCAACCTCTAAGGAAATCCAAAAGTCTAATATGAAGCAAAAAAAGGAGTTAAGGATTAGACTGAATGAGTGAGTGAACAAGTAAGTGACATAAGCAAAGTTGGTCTTCTCACCTTGCTATTACTGTAATATAATACCAACTCACCAATAACAGAATGTAAGAAAATCACCAAGTCTAATATGAAACATTGAAGGAGTTGAGGATATGACTGAGTGAGTGAGTGAGTGAGTGAGTGAGTGAATGAGTGAGTGAATGAGTGAGTGAGTGAGTGACAAAAGCAGGGCAGATTCCTCACCTCTCCACTACTGCAGTCATTGATGTTGTCACATGCACTGCTTCAGGACGCACTTGTCACCCCCTAGAAGAACTGGCTCCTAGGGTCACATGCGTTGTTGCTCCTCAGGGTGAGGGTCATCTGCAGGTCTGCCAGTAGTGCATTATGTGTGAGTTGCTGGCTTAGTATTGTAACAGCACTCTATTCTTTTCTTGGTTTATACTGTCTAAAGGTAAATTTTGGCTAAGTTAGGCAATTTTAAGGTAAATTTTGGCTGAGTCAGACTGTCTTAAGGTAAATTTTGGCTGAGGTGGACTACCCATGGACTAATTCCAAACAACACAAGCCATTTGAATTAATGGCACTTTGTGCAGTACAAATGTGTCAAGCATAAACTCTTATTTGATTACATATTAATATGACAATTGATTTGCAGCCAGTGCAACAGAAATATCAGTAAATAATACAATGGTGAATAAAAACTTGCCACAGGACTAGTTACTGTGGCAAGTGATGCAGTCACGGTAAACGCATACCAACATACTAACACACACATTATATTGTATCCCTCGGCATGGACTTGGAATTTGTGATGTGGTGCAACACAAATCATGTCACTGTAATATAACCAAGCGTGACTCCAAAACAAAACCACTACGTGTGCTGTTTAGTGAGTATTCACCACTATACCCATGAGGAGCCATGAGGAGCCACTACTGATAAGATTAACCTAGATGAGTCACAGGAGGGGGGTGTCCACACTAGCTAGGTTAGAATAATATCCCTGGGAGGAGGAGGGGGGATGGGCACTGCCCTCCAGCTAGGTTTGGGGGAATAGAGGGATTATGTTATAAATTTAAAAATTTACCTTAACTTCCAGACACTTCATTTCTAGGGAAGTAGTGCCTTTGCAAATAATGATCTACAAGATAAAGGTACCAGCAGGGAGAGAGGACCAAGCAGTCTAGTCTTTTCAGAAATGACATTTCTGGTCAGCTTCATAAACACGGAGTCTGTTTATACGTACATAACAGTATTAAGTGCCTCCATATGGATAATGTTATTTCAAATTTTTGTTCCGTTTATCTTTTTGAATGTAAGATATATGTTCTAGTCATTTACAGATCCTCTTCTTACAGCCCTCAAGAAAACACTATCTTGATCAACTTTCTTCAAGATTTTTGTTTCAGCATAGAAATTATTCTGGTTGGGGACTTTTATCTTCCTTCCCTATCTTAGGCATCTGGCTCTGTACCTGACCCTCTTCTGTCCCCTACTGACAGGCTGTTTCTTGACTGTTTTACCTCTCTGGGACTTAATCAGTGGATTGATGACCCCACTAATATTAGAGTTGGCAATACTTTAGATCTTTATCTACTTACTGAAACAGATCGGGTGATATCTACCAGTGTGCTTCCACCCTTTCCTAACTGTGATCATTGTGTAATCATCTACAACTATGTTTTCCAGTTTAAATGTTTCTCTGCCCAAGATTGTATCACTCTACCCTTTTGGCCAAAGCTCACTTGAGGAAAATCAAAATCCTGTCCTCTATCGATTGCCATTTTGAATTTTCTGTTTTTTCTGTTAATGAAGCATATAACCAATTTTTGTCTATAATCTCTTCCTTGGGTAAATATTTTGTCCCTTGCCGATCTAATCCTACTCACAGTGCTTCTTATAAGCCTTGAGAGTACAAGCCATCTAAGGACTTGACTAATTTGTGGAGCCAAGCCTGGACCAATTACAGAGTTGAGAACTGTACATAGCAGGAGCCGTTAAGTAGCAACTAACACTCTCCAGGTCCTTCTTGACATAAATTATCATTCCAGAAACTATGCTAACAAAAGACAAATTGCTTATGAAAATCAGATTCTCAGCAATTTTTCTACCAATCCCAAACTATTTCACTGTTACATATGGAGCAAAAAACGTGAGTTGTCCATCCACTGGTCCTCTTTCTAGCCCTGATGGCCTCACATCCAACTTTAAAGAAATGGCCAGTATATTAGGTTCAGTCTTTGTATCTATATTCACTACTTCATCTGGTCACCCTCAGTCACCTCATCAATTTCATGAAAAGGTCTTCCAGGAAGTTCAGTTGTCCATCCCTGACATTAGAAAGGCTCTGAATAGCATTAATCCTTCTTCAGCTATAGACCCAGATGTAATTCATCTAGCTTTACTTAACCCTGGAATGCAAACATTGGGTAAAATTCACCACAGCATTTTGTATCCTCTCTGTTTACATTTTTTTTTTTTTTTTTTAACAAGTGAAAAGGAAGGGTACCCTAGTTGGCCTATATATTCTCAGTTCTCCATAGGCTCTTGCTGTGAGATGCAGTGTGCACTTTCTCCCATATTTTAAGTATTATTTACAATTGTGATCAATTTCACCCAGAGTTTGCACTCAATCAAGGAGAGGTGACAATGCAAACATTGGGTAAGATTCACCACAGCATTTTATCTCCCATCTGTTTACAAGTGATTAGGAAAGGTATCCAGCTGCCCTTTCACATATTCTCAATTCCCACTGGCCTCTTGCTGTGAGGTGCAGTGCACAATTTTTGCCTCCCATACTTTCTGTGTTATGATTATGGTGAATTTCAAGGAGTGGTTACATACCTAACATTACTTTTTCTTATCTTTTCAGGCATTTTTTTTTTTTCCCAGGAAACTGTAAGGTATTATATTATACTTTGTGTGTTATAATTGTGGTGAATTTCAAAGGGTGGTTACATACCTTTTCTTATCTTTTCAGGCATTTTTTTCTTTTTTCAGGAAACTGTTAGACATTATATTAGTGCACAATAGCAAAAAGACCATTCAGTAAGAAAGGACTGGAACATGTGATGAATACAACAGGCCTTACTTTCCTACCCAATATTTAGGAGAAGGAGGAGACCTTAGAAGCAGTGAAATACAGCATTTGTATTACAAGAGTTCTAATAAAAAAAAATTTAATCTGATCATCAATCAGAACGAATTCACAGGAAAAGCCTAACAGGGGTCAGGTAGCACAAAAAAATTTAATTAGTATGAAATGTAGGAATTTCAGCAAAATAAAATTTATTCCTCTTTTGTAGCTCCTTATTTCAGGTTAAGATGATCTCTAAGGGTAGTGAGGCAACCAACTTGAATCTCCAAGGACTAATAACAATTGCTGTTGTAGCTATTGTCCATCCAGCCATTATTTATTGTGTTAGGGAATTTAAGGTTTGATCATTGCCAAGAAATCTTTATTTTTGTTCTTATTTTTAAAACAAAATAAAAGATAACCTATTTTCTTTGTATGGTGTTAATATTTTGCTTGTAAATGAGGTGAGAGTTATATTTTCATACTCTAGTTTTGAATTTAATAAATAGTTAGGGTAACTATTTTTTTTATTATTTTTCTAATATTCAGTGAAATTCACCCATTGCTTGCAGCAAGTAAAAAAATAAATAAATAAATAAAATAATTTGCATTTATGAGTTAAGAACTGTTCTAGCACACTGACTTGCCCTCTATATTTACTTTTTTACTAAATCATTACTACCAAGAGAAATTCCAGTTATTTAGCTAAATTCACATGTTGCACCCATCTTTAAAGAACGGGAAAAAATAATCCCATTAATAACAAGACAATAAGTCTTACTTCTACACCATGTAAAACTTTGTTGAGGATCATACCTTCCAAACTTCATCAATATTTGGAGGCTAATTCTATTCTCAGTGTTAATCAATTTGGGTTCTGGTCAGATCAAAGATCAGCTATTGTTTACATGTAATGATGTCACTGAATGGATAATAGTAATATGATTATTATTTTTTTTTATTTATTTTTTTTTTTTTTTTTAAGTTTTTGACACTGGGAACCAATACTTTTTACCAAACTCCAATACATTGGTATCGAAGGTAGTCTTAACCTGGATTACCCTTTTCTTACTAACAGACCTATGGAGCTTGTAGTGGGTGGCTCTTCCAGATCTTTCCTCCATTACCAGTGGAGTTCCTCAGAGCTTTGTGTTGGGACCACTTCTTTCTCTAATCTATATTAATCACATATCTGCTGACCTGATATCAAATGTTAAAATATTTGCTGATCTAAAACTGTATCTGTTAATTTGACCTTGAAATCTGTCCTCTGCTCTGCTCTTTTATATCAGTTGTCCAGAGACAATAATACTCTCATAACAGTTGCAGAATCTTGGGATCTTAAGAGTTAATGCTGATAAGAAACATAGTTTCAGTTCCCCCCTCCATGTCACCTTTGATTTGAGTCTGTACTCTTCCCACCAAATTAATGGCAACCCACTTTGCATAAGTCCCAGTGTTGTTAATCTTGGTATTACAGTTGAGGTACCACAATCACATCCATTCTATTGCTTTCAAAGCAGCTGGTTTAGCCAACAATTCGTTAAAGTCCACTCTATCCCACTCCCCCAAATTTATGGTCACCCTCCTCATTGCCTTCATATGCCCACTTCTGAAGTTTGGATCTACTGTCTGAAATACTGGTTATGTCACTGACCTAGAGCTGCTACAATCAGCACAACGATATTGAACAAAGGGGGTTCAAGGTCTCGAGATGTCACATGCTCAGCATCTTATGTATCCAGACTTATCTTCAATGAAGGAAAGATTGTTACAGGTTGACCTTATTGTGTTGGAAGATTTTTCATTATCTCTCCCCAATTACTCCTACTCTCCTCCTTATTTAACTTGGCTTCTACTATTGGCACGAGGACATGGTTTAAAGACAAAAAAAAATTGTTCCTTACAGTCGTTGTGATGCCAGGCATTGATTCTTTTCAGTCTGAGTGGTGAAAGTCTGGAACTCGCTTCCCATCCATGTGGCAGAACCAATTCTCTCGATAGTTTTAAGGGATTGACTAACTTCATTGACTAACTTCTTGGGTGACTGCCTATCTCATTTCTACTCCTAATCTCCCCGATATACCCTTGACATTTGTTCTGGGATTATAGCACACTTTCCAGCCCTATTTTATTGCTGCACATTCTTTAGATTCTTTCTGGGACTAGCGTGCTAGCCATGCTCTTGGGAACCCAATCAAGAACCTATATCACTTTTATTGTGCATTATCTTTGGGTATACATAGCTTGAATAACCCAGTTTTACATGTGCTCACCTGTATGGGCCGTAAAAAAGTCGCCTTGGAGTCTCTCAGGACAAACGTGGCAGGATAAGAGCTGCCGTTTGTCGGCCATTTGAATGTTGGTAGCCACAACTTTGTCCTCGGCTCGTGCTTGGAATAAATGCAGAATATTTATTTTACGTGCTATTTACCTATTTATTTTATTATTTTTATATTTATTTCTTATTTTTTGCATTGAATTAATGAGGAGGAATATGGAGATAAACTTAGCCTCTTCTTCCGAGGTTAATACTTACAGATCAGATAGAATTAAGGTTGTAGAATATCATGCAATATATATATATATATATATATATATATATATATATATATATATATATATATATATATATATATATATATATATATATATATCGACTTTCGAAAACTTGTTAAAGCAAAAAAAAACAAAAAAAAAGGTATAAAGTGACCCATTCCGCGCAACACACTCCCCTAATGAGTACTTGAGAGACTGCTAGCTGCCTGGTCGACTGCCAGGGTTTGTAAACCAGAGCGGAATTAGCCGTTACCGGAAGTTGATATGTATTGCACGGTATTCAACAACCTTAATTCTATCTGATATGTAAGTATTAACCTTGAGAGAAGAGGCTAAGGTTATCTCACTCACAATCAAGGAAACACTCAACATACAACCAACCATCACAATGTCATAGGCTGTGGGATCAATTGTGCAAAAGCCTTTCGAGAATGAAAATAAATATTCAAATTTATTTATGCAGTTGAGTAATTTCATAAAATGGAGATTAAACACTGAAAACCTACCAGCAAGCGAGACATCTCAAAAGCAGCAACTCCTGTGATGTCACCAAACCCGTACCCACTTGAGTTCACGAGGTGTTCTACATTTTGCATAATATGCATACAAAGCATTGTTACTGCCAGAGAGAGAGAGAGAGAGAGAGCACTGTGGATGGTAGTGGATGGGATGGAAAGAAGATATTTTGCTGACCTGATAAAGTTAGCCTCGGCCGGGTTAATGAAAGTCAGATAGGGACTTCAAAGACTCCACACAAGAAACATGTGTAGGGGACACCCAACTCTGCCCTGCCCTGGGGCAGAAGCTGGTATACTGTAGAGGGGAGCAGACGTCGTGAACGAGCGTCTCGCATTGAGAGTGACTTCCAGTCTACAGGAGTTAAATGACCCGCCAACACGTGAGTGTCTTGACTACAACGTACTCAGTGTGACATATATGTCCTGTTTATGTAAGAGTGTGCGGTAGCACAATTTGTAATCTTATTCTGTAAGGCTGAGACTGTTAAGTTACCAATGTATGTAGTAACGTAAACCTATAATCTTATTTCCGTAAAGCTCAAACTGTTAAGTTACCAATATATATTTGTCTTTATGAGAACTTGTTCATATTCCCAGGTTTTGACCGATTCAATACATAGAGTCAGCGTGAAATGGGTCTCATTATCCTGCACTGATCGCCCCAAGAAAGTGGCGATAACAAGTATATACAGTTTTAATAATAAAAAGAACTTATTAGAAGAAACATATTTTTAACATATTCATAAGTCTCTCACATCCAACAATATACATCTGAGCAAACAGTACAGTTCCTTGCGTTTAACGTTTTTCATCATCAATGACTGAAACTTCTAATTCATCGCCTCTTCTCTTCAACTTCAGGTGTGACAAAGGAAATGAAAGTAGACATTTGAAACAGCTCGTAATGCAGAATGTATTGTGTTGGTATAATGTGCTGCCAATGTGTGGGGTGGATGTGTGGAGGCTAGACTTTCAGGTAGTATGTCGATCGCAGTCGGTATCTCATGGGTATATATTCATAATACTTCATACAAGTTACAGATCGAAATTACATCAAGCATCCATTAAGGATTGACAAATCTAGACTATAGTCATATACGTAGCCGAGATTTTCCTGGAGTGGAGGGGCTAGACCTAAAAATACATAGATTTTAGGAGCTAAGATAAACTATTTTGGATGAAAAATACTATATTAACATAATTATCTCTCTCTCTCTCTCTCTCTCTCTCTCTCTCTCTCTCTCTCTCTCTCTCTCTCTCTCTCTCTCTCTCTCTCTCTCTCTCTCTCTCTCTCTCTCTCTTCACACACACACACACACACACACACACACACACACACACACACACACACACACACACAATTATTTGTGTGTGTGTGTATGTCACTGTATACAAAACCACTGTCCATCCATCAAATATTTTATTTTTATTTTTTCGACATTGTTGATCCCCAGCAATAAGCATTACGCGGTTCAGGTTATGGAGGTAGTAGGTAACGTACACATGCACTCCCCATACTCACCATGGCAAGTTACATCGTCGTGGTGAAGTCTTAAGTTTCCCTCTCCCATATGAACTCACAGTTCCTGACTTGACTCAAGATAGAAGCGACACACATGATAAATACATAACTAACAAACAAATCAACTAACTAAACAGATAGATAGGCAGACAGACAGACAGATAGATAGATAGATAGATAGATAAGCAAATTTAGTCTCATATGTCGGTAAGTATATTCAACAACGCAGGTGACCAGTGACCACGAATTGGGGGCAATAAATACAGGATGAAAATACCATAACCGGCTAGAACTTGCCTTAATTTTTCTTCTTTTCTAATCTCATCATAGCAGAAAACATTTCAATATAAGTGTCTTACCCGCAAACTCCAAACATATTCAACAATACAGTTACTTATGGAATGGAGAGAGAGAGAGAGAGAGAGAGAGAGAGAGAGAGAGAGAGAGAGAGAGAGAGAGAGAGAGAGAGAGAGAGAAAATGGAAAACATCATACACGAAGATTCTGCAGTGTATGACTGTCCAAGTCCTCAAATCTGTGAGTCACTGTGGGTGTCAATGTGGAGCGTTTGTAGTCAAAAGCTATCTTTCGTTTTCCTGAAGTGCATAATTAAATTTAATTGAGCAAAGGGAGAACCTAGACCCTATGGACCACCCTCTAGCTACGCCCCTGATATAGTTATGGTTGTGAAGGTCGTGATGCAAGCACCGGTCAGTTATGTGACGCTGAGGAAATTGTACTACTAATACCAATGATCAAGTGATATACGACTATTTTTTTTTTTATATAACTGACAAAATCAGGAAAGGAGGGTAATGAAAAATAAATTAATAGAAAAGTATGATAATTTCGGATTTATTTAGATGTCACTTGTCCCTCTCAAACTTGATGTCAGCGATGCTAAAAGCGAGAGGAGGCTAAACACAGCTCTGATTTCAGTTTGCGTTTTGCTGTTTCGTCCATGGTTGTCAAGACATCTTCGTAACTCGGGGGATCTATGAGATTATTGAGAGATCGTGTTTGTCTGGTATGAGGCATAAATCCCAACGCATTTCTATCATCAGCTTGGAGGCTGCTGGCAGATAGATGGAATTCATAATAATGGTCTGGCAAGCCTCGGCTGGAGTTTGATGTCGCCGGTGGAACGACGTCTACTTGTAGTGCAGGTTCCTGTAGGTTGCTGAAACATAAGTGAATTATTCATTTTGTTGTGAAGATTATGTGTCCTGTGCCCAATGTGACTATACCACCTTTCAAATAATGACAGAAATTTTGAGCTCAAAACTGTACCCTACTTGAGCGAAAATAAACGAAACCCACTTGGATTGTCGGATGCGCCGCAGGAAAGAGCGTCGCCACGAGATTCTGTAAGATGGGGGCCGGTCCTCTGGCTGTTTATCAGCTGAATTGAACTTACCTAGGAAGGCGCACACACTCAACACTAGTATGGTACCTGTGGAAGCCCAGGATGAGTCAATAGTCTGAGTGTTATGGAGAGAATTTTGGTACCAGTGTGATACCTGTCAACTTTAATGTGCGACGGACGTCGGAGGTGAAGTGTAGCAACAGAGACCGTGCAGACTCATAGCTGGATGTCTCAGCCAAAACACGTTGAATCTGCATAGCTGGACATGTCAGACAAAACACAAGATCAGACATAACGTCAATACTAGTATAGTCTGAAGCGCTGGCCAAACATCCTGTAGGCAGATCCCTTATTACATTGTAACGGCCCAGCAGCAGCAGTAGCAGCTGTAGTATTAGCAGTAGTAGTAGTAGTAGTAGTAGTAGTAGTAGTAGTAGTAGTAGTAGTAGTAGTAATAGTAGTAGTAGTAGTAGCACCAGCAATAACATCAGCAGCATTAATTCAGAGAACGTGCTTCGACCTGAACACACAGACTGGGAAACAGTAACTCTAACATAAAATACTTGAATAATAGTGACGCATACGAATCAGATAGTAACCCCTCAGGTTCTTAAAAGACGCTCTTTCTATCATCATTACATATCACACCTGTATAATAAACACCTCAATTGTTACTGGAGTATTCCTCACAGCGTGGAAGCACTCCATTGTACTACCTATTTTTAAGTTTGGCAATGTAAATGAGGAAAGTAACTATCGTCCCATATCTCTCCTACCCATTCTTTCTAAAGAAGCTGGAAAAAATAATTGTATCTCAGCTTACCTTGTACCTAGAAACCAATAATCTTCTCAGCGAAAACCAACATGGGTTCAGATCAAATCTATCCACAAATACTGCTTTGTTAAAATTAACTAACGAACTATATGCAAATATGGATAATAAGAAAGTTTACTTAATTACCCTTCGCGATTTGTTTAAAGTTTTTGACAGTGTCAGTCACGAAATGTTACTAACAAGTGCCTCAATATGAATAATGATTCCTTCTGGTTCCAGAGTTACCTCCGTAATAGGACGCAGTCTGTGCGTATAAATAACATTATGTCTTATAACGCTAAAATCTCCTATAGTGTGCCTCAAGGTTAGCGCTTGGTCTAGTGTTATTTATTATATATGTACATGATCTTTGGCACTATTTCCCAAACTGCAAAAACATCCAATATGCAGATGACACTCGGCTTATCCACGCAGGCAATATATATGATCTTAATAATCTTATACGCCGAAGTTAATAAACCCTTAAGGTAGTTAATCATTATTTTCACAAAAATGGTCTTATGCTAAGTACAAAAAAGACCCAGTGAATGTTCGTTGGAACACGGGGACTCCTCTCACAGATTCCTCCCGGCGTTCACCTGCAGGTAGACGGCAACATAATCATCCCTAGTACATCTTTTAAGAACCTGATAACTATTTTTAGTTTGACAGGCATATTTCCGAAATGAGTAGAATAGTATATGGAGCCATAATGCATATTGATAGAATAAGGGGCTGCTTTGACAAAATAACGAGGATTTCTGTTATACAGTCACTAGTTATGAGCATAATTAATTACAGCATCAGCATCTGGGGAGCAACCAATGCTACTCACATCCAACGAGTACAAAAACTACAAATTTTGCAGCCAAAGTAGCACTTGATGGAGCTCCCAGGAGTGAACATGTTACTCCATACTTAAAGGAACTTGGCTAGTTTAAGATGAGAAACACACTTTCGAGATAGAAGTAACAATGTACAATCGCCTAAAGAATAATCTCCTTAATTGGATGTTCCCGCTGCGTACAATGAGCGACATACATAACCATACTGTTAATATAAGACAATCAGAGCAGCTTCACGTCCCCATATATAACACTAATTTGGGTACCATGTCCCTCCAAGTAGCTGGACCTTCTCTCTGGAATAGCCTCCCAAATGACATAAAACATGCTTCATCCCTCACCGCCTTTAAAACACGATTGTAAAAGCTTTTTAACAAACAGTTTCAATTATGAGCTCCACTTTCCTTGTTTCATTGATTTAATGCATTTTCAAGTACATTGTTACCATATTGTATTATTTTATGCTGCCGTTTTAATTCTATCACTTTTAATCCAATTTTAATACTTTATATAATTATAACGTCATCTTTTATGTATATTATATTTTACTTTAAATCTATTTTTATGTTTAGTACATTTTAAATCATAAGTCATTTTACTGTTTTATGTCATCAATGTGACTTTACAAAATTTTTATGTAGTATCCTTCGTATCCAGTGCACATGTACCTGAAATTATGTTAAAGAATAACCGTTGAAACAATGGAAATAAAATTTTTCTCTCTCTCTCTCTCTCTCTCTCTCTCTCTCTCTCTCTCTCTCTCTCTCTCTCTCTCTCTCTCTCTCTCTCTCTCTCTCTCTCTCTCTCACACACACACACACACACACACACATGAACAGAAGGAGGGAGACGAGGAAGGGTGGGATTATAATGTCAAGGTCAGGTCACTAATCCTTACGCTGTCACCTGCTTTCAATGGATCCGTTTGTGCAGACTTTGATTTGGACTAAGAACTCTTGACTCATTCTTTATTGATAGATGTGCTTATGTTTTCATGCCTAATACTTTGTATTACTTTGTAATACGTACTGAAAATTCCGTGGCCATGAGCTCATGGCTGACGTACGCACAGAGCAACTCGTCCCACTATTATAGCCCTAATTTTCGGATGTCTAGTTTTACTTTTCGATTGTATATACACAACGTCTACTAGGTGATTAGGATACTGTTAAGTTGCAAAAAATGAAAAAAAGTGCTTCAGCAGTACGGAGTCGAGAAAAAATCAATCAATTAATTGTGGGTGGAGTCTGTTTCAAGTTTAGGGGCCTGAATACATTCCTATTCCCTGAATAAATAAAGGCTTAGGAAGATGCGGTGAAGAGTAAGATAGTATGACAATCTAGATTCTAGAAAGTAAGCCTTACCACCAACGAAGAGGAAGACAACGCCTGTGCTGACATCTCTGTAGACCATGAGAAGTATGCCTGCGATGCAAAGAATGCAACTGACAACGAAGGTGCTGCCGATAGCACACCACTGCAAGAGAGAGAGAGAGAGAGAGAGAGAGAGAGAGAGAGAGAGAGAGAGAGAGAGAGAGAGAGAGAGAGAGAGAGAGAGAGAGAAAAATCAATAATCAGTTACACAAGTGAAGGTGGGGAATTGTATCAGGGTTGGTACAGTACATATGTAATTAAATTCAAACAAAGCCATGATAAGATAAGTATTTCCTGTACATGTGGACGCCTCACTGGGCGAATGCCCTTCTTGGATACTTCCTGGATTGAATGAGCTACACACACACACACACACACACACACACACACATATATATATATATATATATATATATATATATATATATATATATATATATATATATATATATATATATATATATATATATTATTATGCACACGCGTTGATCCATTCTATATAAAACACAGATCTCAAACTAGGTAGGCCTACTAGTATTACGCCGACATGAGCATAATAAAGTTTGCCTATTGAACTTTACATACGCGTACCCACTATTTCAGTAAGCATTCTAAACCTTTTATCCAAAACTAAAAACTACAATAAAATGGAATATATTTAAGAAATGAGACGAACATCCATAATTCACTGTTGTACTTGG
>NC_087154.1:27759526-27794526 GCF_035594125.1 Scylla paramamosain
AAGACACTGAGTCTGTGATAATAAAACCATTAAGATATATAATTGGGAGGACCTGAGGAGGTATTATGGTGATTTTTTCCTTGGAATGACTACTGTTTCCATGTCATTGACCAGTCTCTGTGTGCTACGCGTATAACAAAGGTGATAGTGTCTGGCATGGAGGCGTACATTCCTCACTCTTTCTCTCGACCTAAACCTTCCAGACCTTGGTTTAACACAGCCTGTTGTCGTGCTATACATGATAGAGAGGCGGCCTACAAAGGGTACTTGAGCCTTCCATCACCTGAATCTCATGCGCTTTATATTTCTGCCCGGGATCATGCCAAGTTTGTTCTCCAACTAGCCAAAAAACTCCCTCATTAATAGTGTGTCAAAATCTTTCAAGATCTAACCTCCCTCATGACTTCTGGCACCTAGCCAAAAACGTCTCCAATAACTTTGCTTCTTCATCTTTTCCTCTTTATTTCAACTTGATAGCACCAGTGTCATCTTATCTATTTCTAAAGCTGAACTCTTCGCTCAAACCTTTGCTAAAAACTCCACATTGGATGATTCAGGGCTTGTTCCTCCCTCTACTCCACCCTCTGACTACTTCATGCTACTCATTGGGATCCTTCATAGTGATGTTTTCCATGCCCTCCCTGGCCTGAACCCTCAGAAGGCTTATGGATATGATGGGGTCCCTCCTATTGTTCTCTGAAAGTGTGCCTTTGTGCTCGCACCTTGCCTAATCAAACTCTTTTTTCAACTTTGTCAATCAACACCTAAATTTCCATCCACATTGGATGATTCAGGGCTTGTTCCTCCTTCTCCTCCACCCTCTGACTACTTCATGCTACTCATTGGATCCTTCATAGTAATGTTTTCCATGCCCTCCCTGGCCTGAACCCTCAGAAAACTTATGGATCTGATGGGGTCCCTCCTGTTGTTCTCTGAAAGTGTGCCTCCGTGCTCGCACCTTGCCTAATCAAACTTTTTTTTCAACTTTGTCAATCAACATCTAACTTTCCATCTTTCTGAAAGTTTGCCTACATTCATCCGGTTCCTAAAAAGGGTGACCATTCAATCCCTCAAACTACTGTCCTATTGCTTTAATATCCTGCCTACCCCAAGTTTTTTTTTTTTTTTTTTTTTTATCTATCCTCAACAGGAAGATTCTTAAACATCTATCACTTCACAACTTTCTATCTGACCGCCAGTATGGGTTTTGTTAAGGCCACTCTACTGGTGATCTGGCTTTCCTTACTGAAGTCTTGGTCATCCTCTTTTAGAGATTTTGGTGAAACTTTTGCTGTTGCCTTAAACATATGAAAAGCTTTTGATAGTGTCTGACACAAAGCTTTGGTTTCAAACTACCCTCCTATGGTTTCTACCCTCCTCTCTGTAACTTCATCTCAAGTTTTCTTTCTGATTTTTCTATTGCTGTTGTGGTAGATGGTCACTGTTCTCCTAAATCTATTAATAGTGGCGTTACTCAGGGTTCCATCCTGTCACCCCTTCTCTTCCTATTATTCATCAATGATCTTCTAAAACAAACTTATTGTTATATCCATTCCTACGCTGATGGTACCACCCTGCACTTTTCTATGTATTTTCCTAGGTGTCCAACCTGAAGAAACAATTCATGCAAGGAAGTCACAGAATGCCAGAATTCTGATCTCTCCAAAATTTTTGATTGGGGCAGAGTAAATTTAGTATTGTTCAATACCTCAAAAACTCAATTCCTCCATCTATCAACATGACACAACCCTCCAGACAACTATCCCCTTTTTCTTCAATGACACTCAACTGTCCCCCTCTTCTACACTGAACATCCTCTGTCTGTCCTTTACTTATAATCTAAACTGAAACTTAACATCTCATCCCTAGCTGAAACACCTTCCACGAGGTTAGGAGTTCTGAGTCATGTCGGGTTTTCTCACCCCCCCCCCCCACCAGCTGCTAACTCTGTACAGGGGCCTTATCCACCCATGTATGAGATTCCACTCATATTGCTATTTTAGACAGGGTGGAATCAGAAGCTTTTTGTCTTATTAACTCTTCTCCTCTAACTGACTGTCTTCAACTTCTTTCTCCTCGCCAGTGTTGCATCTCTTGCTATCTTCTATCGCTATTTTCATGCTAACTGCATGCCTCCCCTCCTCCTGTGGCCTCACTGCACAAGACCTTCTTTCTCTCATCCTTATTCTGTTCACCTCTCATGCAATTGTTCATCACTTTCTCTGGTACTCTGAAACTCCCTGCCTTCTTCTGTATTTCCTCCTTCCTATAACTTGAACTCTTTCAAGAGGGAGGTTTCAAGACTTATCCATCAATTTTCGATGATTCTCTTATTAATGTTTCTTTTTCGGAATGGCATCTAAGTGGGATTTTTCTGGTTTTATTTCCCTTGGCCAGTGACCCACACGCACGCACACACACAAAAAAAGAGAGAGAGAGAGAGAGAGAGAGAGAGAGAGAGAGAGAGAGAGAGAGAGAGAGAGAGAGAGAGGGGGGGGAGGGGTATGATGGAGGTACTAAGGAGGGAGGTATGAGAAATGTAGAAACAAGGAAGGAGTGGGGATGGGGAGGTAGACATGGAGTGAGCTTGAGAAATTTAATTTACATGTCAGGACTTCTGGCCAATGATATTTACCTATTAAAATCCCTGAGTTGAGATGACACTTTAGCTAAAAATAAGGGTAAGAAGGCTGCTTCTTCAGGTATGGAGCCGTCTGTACATATAGTGTAAAAAAAGTAAAATAACTAAATGAATAAATAAATAAATAAATAAAAAAAGTGCATAGGGAGTCAGGTGCATTCAGTAAACATGCAAGATTGAAGCCTCTCAGCGATTGTTTCATAACTCCGATCTTAAAACATGTCCTGCACTGCCAAGAAGTTTGTGGTTATTTTCTTATTTTCTAATACTACATAGTATTTCTTAATGGATATTGTTATTCAGTTTAACTTTATTGCTTAATTCTAATAGGATTACTTTATAACTTTACACACTAAGTCACCATTAATGATAATGCTTGGTACAACATTATCTCGAATTCCAGAATTCTTCACTTTCCTTTATCACCGCTCCATTAGCTCCCAAAACTTAGGTAAATTATCCCCCTGGGGGAAGATTTACCTAAAGTTTGGGAACCACTAGATAGAGGAGTCTGTCAAAGTCATCTGAGAAGGGTTCTAAGGAACAGGAGTCGGATATAAATAGAAAGACAGCCAGTATGACTTGTTTAATATTTTGTAAGTGGCAACAGATGGAAATAAGCATGAACATCCTTACATTTTGTTGATAGTAATCAATGAATATTACATTAAGGAAGCAGGTGCTTCACTTTTAAGAGAATGCAGTGCAGGATTCCATATACAACTTATGCAAATGTTGAGACAGAGTGTATTTTTTCCAATTTATATATTTCCACTGAAAGGGTACAAAAAATTTAATCAGATCAAAAGAACTTGAGAGAGAGAGAGAGAGAGAGAGAGAGAGAGAGAGAGAGAGAGAGAGAGAGAGAGAGAGAGAGAGAGAGAGAGAGAGAGAGAGAGAGAGAGAGAGAGAGAGAGAGAGAGAGAGAGAGAGAGAGAGAGAGAGAGAGAGATGGAATACAAGCTATTTACTATATACCTACCAGATGTCCCTGCAAAATGGGTAGCCAAGACATGCTGAAACTTGAAAATATATGAAGAAACCAAAAACATAATGAGTAAATACACTGAAAAATAAAAGTTACTGGATAAAAGGCAATACTCAATTGCAAAAGGAGAACATAAAACAAAATTGATGCTGTTTATGCCTAATGAGTATCTTTCTTCTGGAAATAATACTAAGCAGTATGGACTTTAGGGATTTTCTTTCATGTAGTGACAATTTCAGAAAATCAGGAATGTTACTGATTTTATAATTCTATAAGTAAATAACATAAATGAAGACATAGATACTCTTTCCAAACAATTCCATCTCCAAAATTAGAATTTATATAATATGTAATTGTGTGTAACTCCATACACTGGACCTTTTTAGTGCAGTTAGAGCAAACCTCTATCACTTGTAATAAATTGTATTCATTAGGTCTTATTCAGCAAGTACTATAATTGTTACAATATATAACTTTTGGCTTGAAACAAATGCATTGCAATAAAAAAAATGCTGGCATAGCTTTAAGAAAGCATGACTGATGTCATTTCACAATTTCTGAAAGTAATTTATCATTTCATACTTCCACAGCATACCACACAAACATGCCTTGATGTCTACAGAAACATACAGCCCACCTTACCAAACATATTACTTATTATATGCAAATTTTTGTATAAACTTCAGGATCATTGGCTTGGTTATTTATCCATCTTACTGTATACCACATCTTATACACATTGATAAAATGCATAAAAAAAAATTAAAAAAACAAACAAACAACATCAGTGCTACATGAGAATAAAGACTTTTCACAGTACTGTAAAAATCTATGATGCTGACACTGCCTTTGTGAAAGCTCATGAGGTATGTGTTACCAAATCATAATGACAATACTAAACAAAGTACAGTATTTTCCTTTATGATATCAATTAGTAATAATATTTCTCCAACAATGATTCCACAAAATGTTATATACCTCTTATAATAAAGGATGATAATTCATGTCTTGGTAAGTGGCAATGATTACAGTACATAATGAGTTAATGGCAATTTTAATATTCAGACCAAGAGAACTACAGGGAATAATTTAATTGACAATATCTGCACACTGGTGAACAATATGAAATATAAAATAAAATTAATTTCTCAATAGTTTACACGTAGCTGGCTGCTTAAGTCGTGTAAGATTCATGAGTTTCTCATTCCTAAAACAGACTATCAGTTCAAAATATTCAACAGATAAGAAAGTTCTAACATTTTATTTAACATATCTAAAGTATTCACTAATCAAATAAAAAAAAATAATTATGAAAAACCTAATTGGTTATTTCCTTATCATAATAATATATACAAGAATGTAATGCATAATTTTAAAATAATGGTTTCCTTGGAGAGAGAGAGAGAGTGAGAGAGAGAGAGAGAGAGAGAGAAGAGAGAGGAGAGAGAGAGAGAGAGAGAGAGAGAGAGAGAGAGAGAGAGAGAGAGAGAGAGAGAGAGAGAGAGAGAGAGAGAGAGAGAGAGAGAGAGAGAGAGAGAGAGAGAGAGAGAGAGAGAGAGAGAGAGAGAGAGTCTAGTGATGCACTTTAATTTTGGCATTTTCTACTGGTCCATTTAATCAAGGTATTATTTCTATAAGCAAATTTAGTATAGACTCAATGGGCACCCAACAGCCAATCTTTCCTTCCTTCCTCTGGGCAGCAGCTGCAGTAGTGGTGTTCTTGGAGGTCTTTCTGTGTGGACATGAGTGCCATAAAAGGGACATCACTGGGTATTACTTATCTATATTCAGAAAGCTCTTGCCAGAATTATAAATTCATTCAATTTGGATCTTATGATATAATTTATAAGCAAAAAAGAAAGCATGTATGCAGTAAATCTTTGTTGAATTATCAGTTTGCATTTCATTAGGATAAAGTTTTTGAGTAAGAAAGAAAGCAGGAAAAACATTATAAATATTATTCTTCAACATGAAATTTATTTATATCTCATGTGATTTTGCCTTGCAAAAATAGAATAAACAATACAAAATATGGTAAACCTTCCAGTCTAATAAAAAATAAGTGCTTAAAGAAAAGTGTCCTCAAACTAAGAATATCAAACAAAAAAGCTTATCTCAAGTTATCTATGTTTTACTAGATTTTGGTAGGTATATTTTCAGGTCAGTAAATTACACATGCATACTAAGATACAAAAAGGCACATCTGAACTGAATTTTGGTTCAGTTACCTTCTGCACAGGTCCTTGAGTTTTGTAAAATCATCTAGGAGCTCTTCATGATGTTGTGAGAACGAAGACATATTCCTCTATGAAGAGAAAATGCTGATTTTTCAATATCATCTAATGCTCCACCAACCTCTGGATATAATAGATCTTCCTGTGGCACCTGATAAAACCATTAGAATATTATGGTAACTTGCTTTGATTTCTTGATGTTGATGCTAAATGTTATGCAATAAAATAGTGTAACTATACTTCATGAAAAGATAATTGGTCAAGAGGTTAGAAAAGGAAAGAAAATATCAACAAGAGGCTCTGCTAACTTAGAACTTCTGTGAATTAAAAAAAAAAAAGTAACTGATGAGATGAACAGCTTTTTTGGCAATTAACATATTAGGTGTACTCCACTAAGGACACTCAAGGATGGAGAATAATATTACAGAGGATGAGGACATAGAATACTCAAGCATGAGCTGGAGAGAGAGAGAGAGAGAGAGAGAGGAGAGAGAGAGAGAGAGAGAGAGAGTAGAGAGAGAGAGAGAGAGAGAGAGAGAGAGAGAGAGAGAGGAGAGGAGAGAGAGAGAGAGAGAGCGAGAGGAGAGAGAGAGAGAGAGAGAGAGAGAGAGAGAGAGAGAGAGAGAGAGTTAATTACACTTACCTTGTTCCAACAATAAGGAAAAGGATATGGCTCTGGTTCTTTGTATCCTCTTTTCTCATCCAATAATCTTCAAAAGAAAGTGTTTAACCTTCAACAAATAGAAATTGCAAGTAGCTAACAAAAACACACACACACACACACACACACACACACACACACACACACACACACACACACACACACACACACACAGGTACTGTATTTCCTACTATATAATATGCACTTAAAAATTAAATTGAAAAAAATCACCCTGCATCTTACATCCCTATGGTTAGGTTTAGCAGCCATAGGGGTTATTGCTACTGGTAGAATACTAACAAACAAAACACCTCATTTTCACACAATATTTCCCAGATCTCCTCAGAATGAAATCTACAAGTATGTGTTTATAAATTATTTGGTGATGAAAACAAATCAAAATAAAGCTGAAGCACAAAATAAACAAAATGTCTGTTAGATTACAATGATGTAGATATATGATGATCTTTGTTTAGTTACATATGGCAAGAATGGTGGAGAGGTGATAACCCTCATCCTGATGCATGATTCAATGTATTGATATGCCAATTTTGTCCACTTTTAAGACATGGAGTCACATTTTTGGAACTTCTTAGAAACAGTGGAATAATATTTCTTTAGGAACTTCTTGGGAACAGTGGAATAATATTTCTTATGAGATGTGGGCTACTTCTTGAACAATAACACCATTGGAAAGGAGAAGGATTGGCACTTCTTATAGTATTTCTTTCAAGATTCTTACTTACTTCTTACTTCTCCCAGGAATGGTTTTCACTGTCAGTAAGACCAGCATTCTTCTCCATCTGTTTCTGTCATCAAAAAATCTTGCCTGTCTTAGCTCTTCTAGGTCCAGTAACTGATGTTTTGTAAGGGTATTTCTAATACTGTTGATCCATCTATTGCGAGGTCTTCTCCTCAGACCAGTTCCCTGCGGCGCCCACTTCCATCTCTTCTTTGCAACTCTTCTCTCATCCATCCTTTCCAAGTGCCCTAACCAATTCAGTCTTGCAATTTCCATCTTCAAAAGCATTGGCTTCACCCAACTTTAATTTCTGATCCTGTCTCTTCTTGCTTTTCCTATTATGGTTCTGAGGGTTTTCATTTCCACAGCTTGTATAATGTTTCGTCTTTTGTTGTTGTAGACCCTGTTTTAGCACCATACAAGAGAATTGGTGTAAGCAGTGTCAAAAATTGTCTTTTTTTAACTAGTGTGTCAATTGTGCGGTCCTTTAAAATGGGGTAAAGAGCACCTAAATTTTTACTGTACTTGGCAATTCTTTCAGTGATCTCTTGGTTGATTCCCCCTTCAGTTGTAAATATGCTTTCAAGATATTTGTAATTGTCTGCATTCTTTATTTCTTTTCCTTCTGTGTTTATGATTAACCTTCTTTTATCTTCATGACTCACAACTACCCTGTGGGGTATTGGTTTATTGGTTACACCTATTGGGTGTGTCCACAGGTGGTGGACAGAAGAGCTCCGAAAGGAGTGGTTTCAACAAGGCTAGCAACAAG
Source organism: Scylla paramamosain (assembly GCF_035594125.1). Classification (NCBI taxonomy): domain Eukaryota; kingdom Metazoa; phylum Arthropoda; class Malacostraca; order Decapoda; family Portunidae; genus Scylla; species Scylla paramamosain. The sequence continues at coordinate 27,767,565 of NC_087154.1, forward strand.
GCAACAAGGCTAGCAACCTGGCCTGTACTAGTGATTTACTCAAAAAACTCAAGGATCAGCCTCTTTCATGATTTTACTTCAAATATTAAAGGAAACATGACTGAGAATAATATTTTTTTCTAAATATTTTGTAAATCTTCCCTAAATATATCTTGCCAAATTATAGGTACATCTTGTAAGGCAGGAAATGCAGTACACACACACACACACACACACACACACACACACACACACACACACACACACACACACACACACACACACACACACACACACACACACAAAACTGGAATTATAAGACTATTTAAAAGAGAAAAATCTGAAGGTGGTGTGTTCAATGGAAACAAAACTAAAAGAAAACCAGATAGTCATTAACAATAACTACAATATATGGGGAAGAGACAGGATTGCTAAAGGAGGTGGAGGTGTAATGATAATGACAAGAAAAGAGATGAAGACAAAAAATAGTGAAATAAGGAGAAGGAAAAGCAGAATTAATGAGTGTTAACTTGGAGGACAATAATGGAAAAATACTAATGGTAATTACAACCTATGAACCACCCAAAAATTCTTGGAACAAGGAAGAACACAAGAAAATAACAAAAGATACCATTCAGTATTTGTGTAAACTAATCAAAAAGTAATAAAAGAGTATTATTGGCTGGTGACTTCAATTGCAAAAAAGTAAATTGGGAAACATTTGAAGCAGGAGAAAATGAGACTGCATAGGGAGAAAGATTTCTGAATCTGACTATGGAAAACACAATGATGCAATGGGTGACTGAAAATACAAGATATAGAGGAGATGACAAACCAGCAAGACTAGACCTGGTACTAACAAAAAGAATCGACCTAATCTAAAGAATTAAGGTATGTGTGCCCTATGGGAAAAAGTGATCATGTAATGATAGAAATAGAGACTGATAATAATGTCAGTGAAGAGAATGAATCATACAAAGAAAATAGGAGAAACTATGGAAAAAGAGTATAGATGATCTTCAGGAATTTAATGAAGAAATGGACTGGGCAAAGCTGAGAAGAGCAAATGATGTACAAGATAAGTATGACATTTTTTTTTTAAATATATGTGAAAGGAGTGGGTAAATATGTCCCATTATACAAACCTAAAGAAAAAGAAAAACAGGTGTGGTTCAATGTGAGATGTGCAAGTGCAAAGAAAAAAAAGGGATGAAGCATGGATAAGAATGAAAAGAAATTGAAACCAAAAAAAAAAATAAAGAAAATTTTAAGATAGCAAGAAATTAATATGTGAAAATAAGGAGAGAGGAAGAGAAAGGATATGAAATGGATATAGTTGAAAAGTGCAAGGATGAACCAAAACTGTTCTACAGATTCATAAATGGAAAAATTAAACTAAAAGAAAACTACAAAGATTGAAGGATGGAAATGAAATATATGAAGACCCAAAAGCCATGAATGAATTGCTAAACGAGTTTCAACAAGTTTTCACCGAAGAATTAGAATTTAGAACCATGAGACGAGACGACAAAAAAAGCAAATGGGGAAAATTATAGTAATTAAAGAAGTTTACAGAATGATGGAGGAACTGGAAGAGAGGAAAGCAACAGGACTAGATGGAATGTTAGGATTCATTCTAAAAGAGTGCAGGAAACAATTAATTGAACTAGTATATGACATTAAGTGCTCAATATCAACTGAAAGAGTGCTTAAGGAATGAAAGAGAGCAGACATAGTGCCAACTTATAAAAATAGAAAGAAAGAACCCCTAAACTATACAGTATCAATGACCAGCATAGTAAGTAAGATCTGTGAAAGAAAAGAATAAAGAGGCTGTGGACAGAATTTCTACAAAAACATGATATAATGACAGAAAAACAGTATGGCTTTAGACAAAAATAATCATGTATAAGCATTGGATAGGTAGACTGTGTATTTAGGTAAAAAAAAAAACTTTAGACAAGGTTTCCCACAACAGGCTATTACTGAAGCTAGAAAATATAGGAGGATTAAATGGAAAATAAAAACTGGATGGAAAGTTATTTAAAGGGAAGAGAAATGAGAACAATAGTAAAAGATGTAAATTGGCATGGAGAAAAGTAGATAGTGGAATACCACAATGATCAGTCCTAGCACTAATACTTTTCCTGATCTACATAAATGATATGTCTGATGGAGTAAAGAGTTTGTATGCAGCAAAATTACAAAGACATATAAGAAACAACAAAGACTGTGCCATCCTTTGTATCCTTTCTATTTTTTTTATGTTTCTTCATGTGGGGAGACCAGGCTGATTCAGCACATTCCAGCTTTGGTTGGATCAAGGTGGTAATTATCTTTCTCATCATATCTTTATCCATGTAATGGAATGCTGTTCCAATATTTCTCACCATTCTATATATATCTCTGAATATCTTTTCTACATGCTTCTCCAACTGTTGACTATCCTGTATTATCACTTCCAGATCTTTCTCTTCTTGTACTTTTATTATTTCTTCATTTCCCATTTTTATATGTCCATTTTAGTCTCTTTTCACTTTTCTCATTTCCATTACATGACATTTTTAACATTGAATTCCATCTCCAGTCACAGATTTTATTCAAATCCTCTTGTGGAATTTCAGTCTTTGTTATTTCTTATGTCTTTATAATTTTGCATTGTCTGCAAACAAACTCATGTAACTCTTTACTACCTCAGGCACATCATTTATGTAGATCAGGAAAAGTATTGGTGCCAGCAGTGATCCTTGTGTGTGTGTGTGTGTGTGTGTGTGTGTGTGTGTGTGTGTGTGTGTGTGTGTGTGTGTGTGTGTGTGTGTGTGTGTGTGTGTATTTACCTAGTTGTGGTTTATGGGAGGGGAGTAACCTCATAATATCCCGTCTCACTATCTATCCAGTTTGGTCTTAAAAGCAGAGACAGTTACAGCATTGACAATGTCTTCACTGAGTTCATTCCATTTGTTCACACTTCTATGAGGAAAACTATACTTCTTTATGTCTCTTCTACAGTTAACTTTCTTCAGCTTCTTACTGTGTCCCCTTGTACTCTGTGTGTCTAAATTTATAAAACATTTTTTGTCTATATTTTCCATACCATTTATCATTCTATAGATGTTTATTAAATCTCTCTCTCTCTCTCTCTCTCTCTCTCTCTCTCTCTCTCTCTCTCTCTCTCTCTCTCTCTCTCTCTCTCTCTCTCTCTTTCCTATTTTCAAAGATAGGAACTTCCAACATTTTTAGTCTTTCTTCATATGTTGTCTTACTCAACTCTGGAACCATCTAGTGACTGCTCTTTGTACTCTTTCAAATTTTTATAATATTCCTCTTTTTATGAGACCACACTACTGCTGCATATTCCAATCTTGGTCTTATCATGGAAATCAACAACTTTTTTATCATTCCTTCATCCAAATATGAGAATGCCATTTTTACTCTTTTTAACAAATTCATCATCTCTCCAGTAATTTTATCAATGTGTCTGTCTGGAGTCAAATTTTCAGTAACTAATACTCCCAAATCCACTTCCTTTTTTGACTTCTTTAACTTCACACCATCCATCTCATAATGATATTGTATTCTTTTCTTACTCTTACCAAACTCCATTACTTTACATTTACTTAAATTGAATTCCATTTGCCAAGATTTACTCCATCTATTTATCTTATTTAAATAATTTTGCAGCACCATAGTCATTTACATTTTCTACCCTTTTCATCAGCTTAGATTCATCCACAAATAAGTTCACATAACTATATATTTCTTCATTTATGTTGTTCACATATATTACAAACATTATCGGTCCCAACACTGATCCCTGTGGGACACCACTAGTTACTTTTAGCCAAGATGAATTTTGGTCTTGTATTACAGTTCTCATCTCTCTATCATCCAGATAATCCTCCATCCACTCCAGCAGTCTTCCTCCAATTTTTCCATAATTTTTTTATCTTCCATATCAATCTTCCGTGTGGTACTTTGTCAAACGCTTTCTTGAAGTCTAAGTAGACATCATCCACCCATCCATCTCTCTCCTGCACAATATCGACTACCCCTGAATAAAAGGACAATAAGTTCATGGAACGTGATCTTCCCCTCCTAAATCCAAACTGACGATTTACTAAAACTTTATCTCTTTCCAAGTGTTTCATCCATCTTTCCTTTATTGTTCTTTCACACAGTTTTCCTACAACACTAGTCAAGGACACTGGTCTATAATTTAGTGGGTTTTCCTTATTTCCTCCTTTGAATATTGGTGTGATATTTGCTCTCTTCCAGTCTTTTGGTACTCTTCCCTGTGATAGTGATGTCACCACTAGACTGTGAATTTTATCAGCCAGTTGTTCTCTACATTCCTTCAATATCCTGTTTGATACTCCATCTGGACCAGTTGCTTTATTTACAAGTTCTTTCATCATCTTAAATATTTCCTCATAACTGACTGGGACTGTACTTAGTATATGATTCACCAACTTATCCCTTCCAGCATCAAACTCCCTTTCCACAGTAAATACCGATCTGAAACTATTGTTCATAACCTCTGCCATGTCCTATGCATCCTCACAGATTTTTCTTTCAACTTTCAATCTTGATACATCTTCCTTCTTCATCTTCCCATTAATATGTCTAAAGAAAAGTTTGGGTTCATTTATACACTTATCTATTATATCTCTTTCATAGTTTCTTCTCTCCATTCTTATTATCTCAACGTACTTGTTTCTAACATCAATATATTCCTCCCATCTGCTCTCAGTTTTCCTCTTCTTCCATCTATTCCAAGCATTTGACTTACAATTTCTAGCCTCTTTGCTTTTAGTATTGAACCATTCTTTACCCTTTCTAAATCCTGCTCCTCCTCTAGGTATAAATTTCTCCACAGCAGAATTATATATCCTTATAAATTCATCCCATTTTCTCCCAAACATCTTCTGCATCTTCAAAGTCTTTCCAGTCCACAGCAACAAAGTACTTTCTTAATTTTTCAAAGTCAGCTTTCCTATATTTAAATCTTTTCACCTTATAATTTCCATCACTGATTAAATTTTCATTTTTCAAATTAAATTCCATCAACACATGATCACTTTTACCTAGAGGGCTATCATAGTGTATAGTTTCAACAATTTCCATGTCCTTGGTAAACACTAAATCAAGTCTTGATGGTTTATCTCTTCCACAAAATCAGGTATCACAATCAACCCACTGAGTAATCAAGTTTTTCACTGCCCAGTTTAATAGTCTATTACTCCATGAGTTCTCACTTCCTGTAGCTGTCAATGTCTCCCAATTTATCTCCTTACAATTAAAATCACCAGCAATATCTATATCACTACTTTCCATCACTATCTTTTCAGGATCTTTTTAACACATCTACCAACATCTCTTCATGCTCTTCTTTTCGTCAAAAGCATTGGTCATAGGTGACACATACACTCCTACATAATTCATTATCCTTCCATTTCCACCTCTAATCATCACTTGCAGAATTTCAGACTTGTCTTCACTTTTTATTACCTTCTCTACTTTAACACATTTTCAGTCAGAATGATCACTCCACCTCCTCCCTTGTCACTTCTGTTTTTCATCCATAAATCATATTTATCATCACCAATGTCAAGAGTTCCCCATTCATTTTTCCATTTTCTCACGTAATACATCAACATCTGGTGCTGTTCTGCTTAACAACTCATCTAATTCCATTTTAGCCGACTTTAATCCATTTACGTAAGTATAACATAATCCACTTACAGAAGTATAACATACCTTAATGTTTGATGTACCATTTCTTTATCCTCATATCTCTTAATCTCCTGAAAACTTCTCCTCCACCATTTGTGGTAAATTTTTTTTTTGTTTAATTTTTTATTTTTATTTTATTATTATTATTATTATTATTATTATTATTATTATTATTATTATTATTATTATTATTATTTGTGTGTGTGTGTGTGTGTGTGTGTGTGTGTGTGTGTGTGTGTGTGTGTGTGTGTGTGTGTGTGTGTGTGTCCTACATAAGTTTCGGTCATATGAGCATAATTAAAAGAAATGAACATGCTTGCATCATTTAGATTTCTCATGTTCTTTAGTTGACTGTACATCTACAGAAGGAAACAAAAATTTTTGTTTTAAGAAAATATGGTTTCTGGTTAAGTAGAACTATTTAAGTCTCCAGGACTAAAACTTTCCTGCTCTAAATGAATTCACTGACCTGAGGATAAGTTGGCGTAGATTCTTTTGGGTTGAGATTAAGGTAGCTCCTGGTATATACTCAGCCTCCTCCAGCACAACATTGAGCAAAAATCGAATTTTGTTTATCTGGAAAAAATCATACAAAATTTCTGGGCAAGCAAAAACTGTAAAAAACAAACAAATAAATAAATAAAGCTAAAAACAAATAGATTAATTAATAAATAAGTATATATATATATAATAAAAGAAACTTTGCAACATTAAAGAAATATGGTGAGAATGCTTAATGCATCAGAGTTTCAATGTAAGAGATACAGTTTTTCAACAGACACCAATTTATGTTCATAGGTTCATTACTAGTACTGTTTCGTGATGATGTCCTTGTAATGAGGATTTACTATCCATGGCAACTCTTTCTCACTTTCCATTTCTTGCAACTTTTGTTCATGAAAAGATCCTGGAACACAAAAGAACACTGTGTGTGAAGATGCAGGAGTGTCTACTTGCCAACTAGTATGGAGCAAGTGTGTACCATGAAGTTATGGTAATTCATGTAAGTATGAATCTATGTTGTGGAAAGCAAATTTTTTAATATTTTACAGATTCATGTAATGTGTTTTTCTTCACTCTTTTTCTTTTCTGGTCTTCCACCCCCTGCACTGATTTTCCCTTGCTACACATGTGTGTATTTACATAGTTGTATTGTACAGGGCAAAAGCCAAAGCTCATTTTGTCTTGTCTACATAACCATATTTATCCAGTTTCTCTTTAAACATGCGTACACTGTTAGCACAACCACCTCTTCCTTCAAATCATTCCATATTTCAATAGTTTGATACAGAAAGTTGTATTTCTTGATGTCACTTGAACATCCCAACTTCTCTATTTTCTTCCCATGCCCCCTTGTTTGTCTCTCTCCCTTCATCTGTGGTACCAAATAACTTCTGTCTATTTTTTCTATACTGCTTACTAATTTGTACATTGTTATCAGGTCTCCTCTTTCTCTCCTCTCTTGTAGTGTTGGTAATCCCATCTCTTCAAATCTTTCTTTATAGATCAAGTCTTTCAATTCCAGTACCATCTTTGTTGCTATCTTCTGTATTCTTTCCAGTTTCTGTATATCTTTTTGTGTGTGTGTGAAAGAAGCGCAGAGAGAGAGAGAGAGAGAGAGAGAGAGAGAGAGAGAGAGAGAGAGAGAGAGAGAGAGAGAGAGAGAGAGAGAGAGAGAGAGAGAGAGAGAGAGAGAGAGAGAGAGAGAGAGAGAGAGAGAGAGAGAGAGAGAGAGAGAGAGAGAGAGAGAGAGAGTCATTAAATAAAAGAAAATTGAGAGATGAGAATAAGAGGAAAATGTCCAGGCCATCTTTGGTATTATTGTTGCATGGATTTCATCATGATATCCTTAGTTTAAGAATTACCAAAAACCTGAAACTAATGTTCTTGTACAAATAATTTTCTATATAAATCCAACTTACCAACATCAGATCTTCTTGTGTGACGTCAATATCAAATGCAACTTCAATATCATCAGCAGGATAAATCACATGACCTGTTCTTTCATCACATCCCAAACCAACCAGTACCCCAGTATAATGGGTTCCTGTCTTGTTTACTCTTTTGGAAAAAGAAAGAAAAAAACACACACACTCAGTGATATGCTAAAGAACACAGTAAACTAAATAAGATATCCCAAAATGAGGCTAACAGATCCTGAAATCCAAGTTAGTAAATTAATTTTCAAAGATGTAATATGTGAAAGCTGATGTTAATGTGTCCTTGAGTTACCTAACTGATTTTAGCAAGAAAATAATAAAAAGCTTTAGAATAAAATTAAAATTAAGAATGTGGCACAATATCTGAATAATAATAACAAAAGGAAAGTGTATGAGTAGGATTATTTTACAAAACGGCATTGTAAAATCAAGCATCTACGGGTTAGTATTACATTTCTTGTAACTTTGCATCTAATACCCATATGACTCAATTGAGAAATGAAGAAGTGCAAAGGAGAACTGGTGTTAGAAGAGTTGCCTGACTAAGCACAGCAGAAAGACTTATTATGGTTGAACATTACGAAAGAATGCATTAGTGATTGGTAGAGATGAGTGGATCATATGTGAGAGATTCAAGGCAAAGTGGAAAACTATGAATGGGATGTATAGACAATGTGAAGGGCTACAGCCTCAAAAATCCCAACAGAAAGTTTTCCAATAACTGATACATTTACATGATCAGGTCAGATACTGAAAATGGGATTGACCTATTATTGTGCAGAAGGGAGTAACATCTGTGTTGTTAGGCCCAGTTGTGAAGAGACCCAGGTACACTGTGCAAATAAGCTTCAGACAATGTGATCAATAAGGATTAGTCCTCTTCCCTGTAGTTTGAGAAGTTAAGATGTTATTTTCTTTATTTTTCATTGAAAGACTGAGTGAAAGTGTATATGAGAGTGCTTTGTCATTGCTACCTCCTTACATGGGGGATATAACTCAGAAACTGAAATCCTTTCCAACATGAGTAGTTTGTTCCTCCTAAAGTGCTTATATAAAGAGTTCTTGTACAGCAAATTGAAAAACCTATAGAATTTCCATACTTCAAATTTTTATCAAAACATGCAAATGCTACATCTAGCACTAATGAAAACTATCACTTGATAATTACTCACAGAACTTACAATCATAAAACATTTTCAATATAAAAATGTCATGCTAAGATGATACCATATTTGTGAACAAAACACAAAAACATGTCTAACTGTTTGTGTTAAGACAAAGGGAAAGAAGCATGCCAAAGGGAAAAGGAAATAATGGCTATTCTGTAAACTTGCTGTGCATTTTGAATGAATTCCTAACTTGTGGATCACTACTTACAAGTAATAGTCCACAAAGAGAAGATATCCTAAAAATATGCAGCACAAATATTTTGTTTTTCTTATATCAAGAATTTCTGCAGCAACATTTTTATACACTACATATAAATCTAAATATTGATGCATTATGATATGAAAGATTCAGTGATGGAGGGTAAGTAAGGGTTTCCAGTGTACTTATATTTTTGTCACTATTTGGTACTGCTTAATGGAATATCTATTTTACATATAAACCACTGTGTGATGTTGGGCCTTGCTATAGAATTATGTGGCCAGCTGTGCTGTCTAAACTCCTGGGATGTACTAGTATGGTGATCCATGAGACTATCCCTTTTCATTTTGAATAATGTTAGTATGAGTGTGCGATCTGGGCCACCCATGTGCAATAGCCAATCTGGAATATGGATAGATAGATAAACAAGCCCTATAATCTAGATTACTAACTACAGTACAACCTCCAAAATAGGGGCTTGGCCTTTGCTGACTTATCAAAATTACAACTTTAGTGAAATATAATTAAAAACCCTTGGAAACCCTTCTTTCAGGCTCAGGATCTTTATCTTCAATCTCCTTCTTTCTTCAAGAGCCTCCCCTTGCACCTTGAAATGAGGCCATGACACTAAGAAGGGTTGCTGGTTCTGATTTTGGTTGAAGGTCGGGAGGTTTAGCTTTTGCAGTGGCACCTCCCTGGTGTGGTCTTGTTTACATTTTCTTTTTGCAGTCTAGTTTCTCTGGTTTCACCCAAATAGCATTTAATATTCCTTATATTATTCTCTTTTCTTCCAAAAACTGTATAGTATTTCTTTTATTGTTGTTTCAGTGTTACTATTATCAGCAATAACCTGATCTTCATTTTCTATATACAGTTTTTGTAATTTATCCACTTGCCTCTTCTGGTCTTCATCTTTTCTTTTTATCCTTGTTATCAATCCATTCCCCTTCTCTTGAATCAAGCAGCAAAGGATAAACACACCTTGGGTGCACTACCTTGATTTTAGGGAAAGGGAATGAACTGATAACAAGGATAAGGGATGAAAATGAGAGATGAAAATCAGAGACCTAATAGAGAAAATGAAAATCAGATTATTGATGGGCTTCTTTTTGACTACTGTAATATTGAAACAAAAAAAATAAATACTATGCAATTTTGGGAAGGAAATAGAGAAGTCAAAGGAAAATTAAATGATGTTTGAGTGGATCAGACAGCAAAAAGGAAACCATAAACAAGGACTTATCAGGTAGGTGCTGCTCCAAACGACAAACCTCCAGACCCTCAATCAGAAACAGCAGTCCTTCTTATCATCATACTGTATGTTATACTGAGTTTAATCTGCCCTGACTCAGTTTAGTCTGTATGATACTGACTTAAAAATGTTTTGCAGAATTTTTTTTTACTTTATTTTGTTGCCTTGCTGATATATGTGGAATTCCAACTTAGAGAATGCTGACTATGGAAGTTTTACTGTATATCCATGTTATATAAGATGTTGAAAACTTTTTTAATGTGAACTAACAAATTTCAGTGAAGAGGCACACTGAGATGTGATGTAACTGGAATAATATCTTACCAACAGAAGAAATCTACATTTTTCTCAATTCCTTCCTTAATGATAAATCAATAATGTAATAAAAGAATATGCTACTGATTTCACTGTCAAGTGCACTTAACTCAAAGATCAAGTCTGCCTATTCTCCTGGTGTACACTGTACTTAGGTGTATATAATCTTACCTCATTTCTGCCACAGGACAGAACAACAGGATACAGATTGGGAGAATTCCTGGGATAGAAGGCATGAGGGTTGTATTGTGAAGGGTTGCTGTGGATCCTGATGGGTTCAAAGTCACATTCCCAGCAACAAGAAGTCTAAAAGAATGAGTGATTGGTATTAACAAAATACTGAGGTTCGTATATATTTGCAAATATGTTCTTTAATGAAATAGACATGACTGTCTGTATTTTAATGCATTCATGTTATAAAAGTACATACAGAGGTGCAAGCTCTTTACTTAAATTTCTGCATTACTAAACTACTGCTATAAGATAAGTTAAAGGTTCATGTGATAGCCAAATATTTACTTATTATCTTCAATACTAAATATGTTTTATTACTAAGTTTTCAAAAACTCCAAAGCTGTAATTTAGTGTAACTGAATAACAGCATCCACTTCCATACATGGACTAATTATTTCAAAAGAATTCTGTGTACAAATAGGCGTGCACAGTGCAAGTCTCCAGCCCAACATAATCTTTAGATGGAATACAAAAGATAGAAAAGAATCCAAAAATTATGTGAAAACTAATATTCCCATCACCAGAATATCCAAGCCCTGTTGATACACAGCATTAACACTAAACTTTCATTCTTAATAAGCCTTGATAATGATAATGATATTAATAATAATAATAATAATAATAATAATAATAATAATAATAATAATAATAATAATAATAATAATAATAATAATAATAATAATAGTAATAATAATAATAATATACTAGATAAACAAAACTGAGTTACATGGTATTGTTCTACTAACTACTGTAGTTACCCCAAAGCCACCATGTGTATTTTGAACTTTTACAAACCTTCTGGTTTATATGAACCTTGCCAGAAATTCAGTATGATTAACAAATCACCATGTTTTGCATTCTCCCACTGACTGGTAAGACAAGAGGGGATGTCATTTGGATTTAGCCCCAAGTTTCCTGAATGAACCCACAAGACAAAAGCAGTGTCACTTGCACCATCTATGGTTCACTCTTTCTAATCCAAGGGATAGAGGATCCATAAGCAATACAACTCCATTTAATTCCTTTCTTCAGGAATCCAATAAAGCATCTTATCCACAGTGGTGTTTAGCAGATACACAATCATATAATCATGCATGAAATGCATCATCTGAGTCACAAAACTGTTCCTGCCCTAATATGGACATATAATTTACTATTGATAACATGCTCCCTTTCCCCAACACAATCAGTCACTATACAATCATACTGTTCCTACATAACAGAGCAGGGCATTTCCAGAAACCACAAATTCCTTGATTACAAAAATTAGATCTTCATGTCTGGTTTTGCATTTAAATATAACAAAACAATTATAAATCTGAATTACAAGAGTAAGACAACAAATGCAAAACCATCCACAAATTTCTTTCATGGCTGAGCTTGACTGTGGAGTCAAATAGTATGTGTGTCATTTTTCTTGATACTCTTTTTATTTTCCACCAACCCTTTCGACCAGGAATGAACAACTGGAGCTACAGAAAAGGAGACTGAGCTCCACCCAGCTGGTGCTTTCTTTCCTTTTTTTATTCTTGGCAATTCATTTGTTAATCCTCTCACTCACTGGATGCACATGTGTGTTAAAATGTCTTCATGCAAAACTGTATCAATGCACATGTCCATAAAAGAATGAATAAAAATAAATTGATGAATAAATAAGTAAAAAAAAAATAAATAAATAAATATATAAATAAATAAAAAAAATAAAGTTTCTGGTGTACGTGCATCAATTTTTGGTGAGTCAAAGATAAACACAGGTTTCACAAAAGTAATAAATTAGTAATGGTGATGTATCCCAGAATAGACTGATCATTCAATAATTTGTCATTTTCACCCCATGACTCAGACTTCCTGCTTGTTATCCCTGTTTTCTGTAGAATATTGTGTAAATGGTGTTGCCATATGCACTGCATATGTTATCTATATAATGTGTAGTAGTACAAAGTTAATTACTTAGGTTATAATGCAAAACCATGGCCCATATTTTTCTGGGAAAAAAAAAAAAAAAAAAAAAAAAAAAAAAAAAAAAAAAAAAAAGACAGTAAGACTGAGTGAAAATGATCATGAATATGAAGAGACTACAGACAACAAAATTTGCACTGATGCAGAAGACAGTGATAGTGAGAGATCATGGACTTCTCAAACAACTCTCTCATTGACCACCCTTCCCTCATCACACGTGGATAATCTCCTTCACCCTTGCTTTCCTCATACCTCTCCTGAATCACCAACCACTACACAAAACTCACCCATTCTTCCTTAACCTTCTACCTCCACAGTTTTGTAAGCAGTTCCTTTCTCATTGTCTTCAAGGACTTCTACCTCTACCACTTACTGTATTTGATGGCATATAAGATGATCGGGCATATAAGATGCACCCAACATTTCAGCAGGGCACATAAAAAAAAGAAGTTTTTTTATGTATTTAAGCATGTAATGTTTAAAGCAAGCTAGCAGTACAGCTGAGCAAAAAGCAAGCAATCATAATTGTAAAAAATACCCTACATGACTGCAGTAATAAAATAGAGGTAGTGGCCTAATCATGGAGGTGAGGCAAACAGCACAGCCCAGCTGCTGAGATGTCAACAACACACATTTCCTTACATCACATTATGATCTAAAAATATGATATAGCACCCTTGCCTATAATATGGTAGTGTAAATCTTCAGGTGAACGGCAAAAGGAAATTTCAAAATTAAATCTACAGGAGGCCTCACATTTGCTTATAAGATGCAGGCTCATTTACACCAACTGACTTCATCCCTCATGAATTCAGAGAGCAAGTGGTCCATTTACCATCAACAGTATCAGCACCATCACTTTCATCATCACCAAGCACACAAGATTTATGTGTGTAGACTGTGATGTGCCACTGTTTCGGAGATTGCTACACTAGTGATCACATATTATCATAAATGCCACTTCTGGTGAGGCTTATTCAAAATACTTAACTCTTGGCAGAAATGCTCTGCACTGCAAAGAAACTGCTGGAAGGGGTGACTCATTCATCAGAAATGAATGGTGATTTCAGTTTTCCTTTATTTTCTTGAGACTTAATTGAAATATCACAATGCCAACAGCAACATTGTAAAGCTTATAAAAAGATGGTTTAGGTGATGTGAAGCATGCAGAATGCTCATGAGAAAAGTTCTGAGCTACAAGCTTGTGAACATCTGTATTTTTGAGAGAAAAATAGTGAAATTACATTTTTAGCAAATTTTTTGTGCAATCAACAAAGATAATATCCTTGTGAATCTAGTGATATATATATATATATATATATATATATATATATATATATATATATATATATATATATATATATATATATATATATATATATATATATAATACATGTCTACTTATGAGTTTCAAGGGAAAGGAAACTGCTTTTAAATAAAAGTTTTACAAGGTGTGTGGAGAGGCCACAAATGCCTGCCAACAGAAGAGGTATTAGAAAGAAAACTTACAAAATTTACTGATGCTTTAGAGTTAAAACTACTTTCCATTTTAATCTTTTGATAATTATTTATTCTATACAAAAACACATTTTAGTTTCCTTTCTTAATCTAAAAGTTATGGATACTTTTGAAAGTTTGAATAAGAAAATTATCTGTGTTTGCAGACTTGCGTATGCACCACACAGTTATTACATAACTAACATAACTAACTGATCCAAATAAAAATGTTCATAAAACACTGACCTTACATGAGGATTTTGTGGCTCAAGATCCAGGGCTGTTGAGTTTACTGAAGAAGTTTCCACTTTCACTAACTTAGAGCTGCCACTGGGTGTCAGGGCTACAAACCTCAAAAGCAGAGGAGAGTCAGGGCCTCTGAGTTTTACCTAGAAGAAAAAAAAGATGCAATCTCTTCTTTTTTTTCTTTTGTAATTTACAAAGTGTCTGGTGGAGAGAGAGAGAGAGAGAGAGAGAGAGAGAGAGAGAGAGAGAGAGAGAGAGAGAGAGAGAGAGAGAGAGAGAGAGAGAGAGAGAGAGAGAGAGAGAGAGAGAGAGAGAGAGAGAAAAGAAAAAAAAAATTATATATATATATATATATATATATATATATATATATATATATATATATATATATATATATATATATATATATATATATAATATATATATATATATATATATATATATATATATATATATATATATATATATATATATATATATATATATATAATATATATATATATATATATATATATATATATATATATATATATATATATATATATATATATATATATACAGTAAAATCCCTCTCATCTGGCATTCGAGTATCCAGCAGCTTCAAGTATCCGGCACATTTTTTCCCCGAGCCTTAAAATCAATAAAAAACCAATGTGTACTCATAAAATTTATTAAAATTCCCGCGCGAGGCATACTTTGTCCCCTCGCCACCAGAGCGCACTGCTTTGCGCCACCTGCGGCCCACTGCACTGTGTTTACTGAGTGACTCAGTCCCGCGTGTGCACTGTTTATCGCCTGTCGCCTTCATCATGCCTAAAGTTGTAGAAAAGAGGAAGCGTGTTGTGCTTACACTTAAGCAGAAGGTAGACATTTGTTGACGATTAGAGAGAGGTGAAAGCAGACAGCAACTAATGTCGGAATATGGTGTGGGCTCATCAACTACTTATGACATTAAATCCCAAACAAAAAAGTTGCGGGATTACATGAAAGCCACCGACACCCCAAAGGTAGTGGAAAATCGTCACACACTGCAGTATCATCATGGTGAAATGATGGACAAAGTGTTATATGAGTGGTTCAGCTTGAAAAGATCAGAAGGAGTCACAATTACAGGCCCAATGCTACAATTGTGTGTTGGTGAGTGTGAGGTGGCAGCACGGGTGGCGACGCACGGCACGGCAATCAGCTGATCTTTGTTATGGTAAGATGCGTGAGTGTAGGGTGATGATTGTGGACATAATTTCACTTCTATTCAAGTATCCGGCAATATTCAAGTATCCGGCATGTCGGCGGTCCCGTTGATGCTGGATAAGAGGGATTTTACTATATATATATATATATATATATATATATATATATATATATATATATATATATATATATATATATATATATTATAAAATCACTGTGGATATTATACAGTATCCTCCCCATTAGTTCAACTCACTGAGCTTATTAACAGTACATACTTTGTGAAGATGGGGATGGGCTACTCCACCTCTTTAGAAGAGACAGACATCATTTCTTTTTTCATTTATTTTTCCTTAGAGTTGAGCATTTTTGCTATGCACAGCAGAAATAAAAAAAACATCTTGATTAAACCCTACTAGTTACAATAATGACATCTTTCATATTTTCTTACATGAAAAATTTTATACCAGCCTCCTATTACATCTCTTATTTCACTTTTGCAACAGCTTGATTAAATTTTTCTTTAAATTGTAACACTCATCTTTCCTCAGTAGCCATACTTCATATGCAAGATTCTATCTCAACTACAGCCTTGCTTACTTCTTCACTTCCACTCACTTATTTCTAAGTAAAATCACCACAACCAGCTTACCTTGGTAGAACATGCTGAATGGTCTCTGAAGTGGTTGAATGAGCAAGATGAAAGAGCTGATGTAGTAATGGTTTCATCGTGGTCTGGGGCCTCTGTTTCACTGCTGTATATTGCTCTCAGCTCATGATTTTGCTGGAACAAGAAAATCACAATAGTTCTAAATAAAACCCTAGTGAATCATCACGAGAGAGAGAGAGAGAGAGAGAGAGAGAGAGAGAGAGAGAGAGAGAGAGAGAGAGAGAGAGAGAGAGAGAGAGAGAGAGAGAGAGAGAGAGAATCAAACTTAATTTCTTTCATGACCATTACAATCATGTTATACTGGTACCTTTGACAGATAAAATTCCTCTGCCTTGACAGCAAATCCTAAAGAGATAAGTTTTTGGTTGATAGAGATAAACCTGCCACCTTCCTTTCCTAGCAGATTCACTCGCAGCATTCCACTCACAACACTATATATCTGTGAAACAAATCAATATTATTCTATATAACTGTTGATTTTTCATTTTGTAAAACTTATGAATATAAAACAAAATATAAAAAAAAATATATAAAATATTCATTTTTATAATGTAGTTACAGGATACTGAAATGCAAATTACTGGCAGTCCAAACATATCTGCTGTAAAACCTTAGCTTTAAAGCTTACTGAACTACCAATCCCTAAAAAAAAATGAAATAGAAAAGGACTTCAACTAGATGGATACCTGACACATGTACATCAAATGTATTTCAAAGACCTTTGATTCGAAAACTTGGGACTAAAAATAATAGCATGAGAAGCACCTAAGTTATTAAGTGATAGTGCCAATAACAAGAGTTTATAAGATTCTCTTGGCCTATATGAAATAGTGCCATATCCAATGCCTGGACAAGATGTCCCATGAGGAAAGTTAGATATTCTCAGAAATGAAAAATCAAGTCATTCTAGGTGGGAAATATTCTATTGTCACATGCTTTAAAACTCCATGGTTTAGAAGTTACAGGGCATCTAAATATGAATGAGCTAAGGGTTAGTGAAGGGGAGGGAGGGAGGGTAGCAATGGTAGGCATTACCATCTTAACACTTTCTTTACTGCCAATCCAAAATGTGCACATGCAACATATAAAAAGTTTCCCCTACACACAGTGTATCAATGACATCATTTCATATGCGGTTTCTATGAAGGATATAAAGGCTTCTCATAGGGCAATTTGTGTGGTTGGGTGGGACACTCACTCGTGCTAAATCTCACAACTCTCATTCCTATTCCATTTCTATTTTGATTGCGCATTATTTCATGAAGATACAATGACTCCATGATGTTGATTAATGAATTTTACCTTATATGTTTTGAATCTGATGTATATAATGATGCATATGCTGTGATTTGAAAATAAAAATAACAACAGGAAGTGTCTTCTAACTCTCACAACACTGAAGTTCTGAGTTAGCTTTTTGTTTTGATTTTTTGCTAAAGCTGCAAAAAGATAGTGATCTACAAGTGTCTGATGATGATGAGGGCCACTTTGACAAGCTGTTGGGTGAGAATGATGAGAAATACATGCCAGAAAATTATAGTGAAGTGAGTTTTAGTGATGATATGAGTGAGGAGGGTAGGTTGCTCAGATCACCATCTCCTTTGCTTGGGGGTAGCAGGCGGTTTACCCTGCAGGCTGACCCTTTCTCTGGCCAGTGACCTACTACCATACCTCCCTTAGACAAGCAAAAGTACAATCATTCTTCTTTCATATAAATAAAAAATCAAACTGCAAGTTTACTAAATCCATTTTGTACTTAACTATTATATGTACGGTAATCCCTTGACAATAGCGGGTGTTACATTCCAAAACCCCCTACAATAGGTGAAAATCTGCAAAGTACAAACAGGGATGCGTTCACTAGTGCGACTTGGGTGGCCTGGGCGACCTGGGTTGCCTGAGTTTCCCAACTGAATGGTTTTGGGCACCTCACAGGATACTGTAAACAAATCGTCAACATTGCCATGGATATGGCCACATTGTACCCAACTCTGTACCAGTAAACATATGGCTGACACTCATCCACTTGGTGATTTGTATTATGGAGCACTTGCTGTCCTCAGCAATGAGGTTCTTGGTGAAGATGTTACTAATATCATTAATTACCCATCCCATTTCCTTTATTTTCATTATTTTATATATCTAAGACTCAGTACTTTACTTACTAGTACATGTCATTGCATGTATGCAGACAGTATTTTAGCCATCTGCAATAAATGAGAAAGTACAACACTGATATAAGTATGGTTGGGCAGCCTTTTTTGTTTTGATATAACAGAACAGAGTGCACCACTCCTTTGCTTATACACTTTTTCTACATTCTTAAACACTTTTTAAACTGAATCTTACTTTTAGGCACATCCTTATGTATAAAAGAAAAAAAGTAAATTCAGTACACTCACCTGTGAAGATAATTCAACTTGACTAATGATAATGATAATGACAGTATGTGTGATTCTTTGTTTACTAATCTATGGTACACTGCATTTTTCTGTTAATATATTCTAATTAATGTGTTATATAGTACAGCACTGTACTGTACTTTTATTTTGATTTTTTAATCTATTAATTTTTAGGGTAGAAAATGCTTATTTTACCATCAAAATAAATAAAATCTACAAAAATATAAATATTTAATGGCTGCAGAAACCCGCGATATACTGAGGAGTTCATGATATAAATTTACACATATTAGCCAGAAAAATCTGTGATGTACTGAGGGCATGATAGGTGAATCCATAATAGTTGAGGGATTACTCTACATTATTTTCACATATCACATATGCATCTCATAGTCAATACCTATGTATGCATGCAAAAAAAAAAATATATATATGGTATACAGAACATATATACATCATGTAATGATAAAGTGATGATGTCCCAATGCAACCCTGCAGCTCACAGGAAACAGCAGGACAGCAGAGTTGAATTTTACAGATGCTCACAGGGAGCAGTGATAAAGAAAGGGTTAAGGATGTTACTTGATTACACATCAAGATTTTCATAAATAAAGGTAATATGAAGTTCAAGACTGCAATGTATCGTTATAACAAATAATAGCTAATATGTAATGAACTCCATATGGCACTAGCAATCAACTGGACATTGCAGGACAGCACTGTGTAGCTCCTTGCCATTGATGTATATTCATAATTGAATATCCTGTAACTTCTAAACTAAATTATGGCATTAAAAGTGATAAACCACAGAATGTTTCTGACTTGGAATGACCTGACCTTTCAATTCTGAGATTATGTGACTCTGCACATGGGACCCTTTATGTACATATGTATGTATGTATGTATCTACTGAGCTTTTATACAAGAGTAATAGATGGAGTGCAAGAGAGGGATGGATGGGTTGATGCGGTATACCTGGATCTCAAGAAAGCAGTTGATAAAGTTCCTCACAAATGTCTTATATAGAAGTTAGAGGATGAAGGAGGATTAAAGGGAGTAACACTGAGATGGATGGATGATTATTTACAAGGGAGTGAAATGAGAACAGTAATCAACAACACTAATTCAAGTTGGTGCGGTGACAAGTGGGGTACTAAAAAGATCTGTGCTGCCATCTATTATGTTTCAAATATATGTAAATGGTATGACAGAGGATCTAAATAGTTACATAAACCTCTTTGCTGATGATGCAAAAATAATAAAGGATGAAAATGACTGTAAGGCATTACAAAAGGATATTTCCAAGATACATGCATGGAGCCAAAGATGGAAACCAGAATCTAATGCCAGAATATACCACATGTTGGAAATAGGAAAAGTAGAAAGAGACCTTAATGGAATTACAAAATGGGAGGAGAAATATTAATGAAAAGTAATGAAGAAAAACATTTAAGTGTAATGACCTATGACACACTATCACCTGACAGGCACATAAGCAAAATATCTGGCTCTACATACAGCTTGTTAACAAACACTAGGGTGGCATTTAACTATTTAGATAAAGAAATTATGAAAAAATTATAATAAGCATGATAAGACCTAAATTGGAATACACAGCAGTAGTTTGGGCTCCACATAGAAAAAAAAGATATATGGAAACTGGAAAGAATACAGAGGATAACGGCAAAGATGGTATCAGAATTGAAAGACTTAGATAAAGAAATGATGAAGAAAATTATAACAAGCACGATAAGACCTAAATTGGAATACACAACAGTAGTAGTTTGGGCTCCACATAGAAAAAAAGATATATGGAAACTGGAAAGAATACAGAGGATAGCGGCAAAAGATGGTATCAGAATTGAAAGACTTAAGCTATGAAGAAAGATTTGAAGAAATGCGATTACCAAAACTACAAGAGAGAAGAGAAAGAGGAGACCTAACAACAATGTACAAATTAAAAAAGAATATAGAAAAAATAGACAAAAATGACTTGGTACCACAGATGGAGGAGGGAGAGAGATGGACAAGGAGGCATGGAAAGAAAATAAAGAAGAGTGGAGGTCTGAGCGACACCAAGAAATATAGCTTCCCTTGTTAAACTATGTTTGTCAAATGCTACTAATGTCCAGGCTCATAGCTGTGCTTGCCTGGGGTTAGAGGATTATACTATAATTTGCAATAGGCTACAGTTATCTACATTCATTCCAGATTTCCAACAATTTTATAGGAGGTGGGAATCTGTCTTCTGAAAGATTGTAAATACACTGTCACCTGGCCAGAGTGAGTAATATTTCTGTTGGGCAGTGGGTGGTTCTGTTACTGTGGGCTGTTTGTCCAGCAGGGCATTACCCTCACCCAGTGTGTGTACATCGTCTATACTGTCTGTTCCCTAGAAAGTGGCTTATTGATTCTTTTCAACTTGGAGGATTAAGTTAGTGTTTGTAATACTCCCTTCTCAGTAGGTGGTTTTAAAACCAAGTGGTGACCTCTGAGATTTGATTGCCATAGATAACCAGCAGATGTCTGGATTCACTGTATTTGTGCCCTGCACTAAGCTCACATAGGAGGTGGTTTAGGGAAGCTGACCTGAGTTAGTGGCAGCTATGAGAGGGGCTGAACCTGTCATCACAAATTATGTAGATTGATGGATGGATAAACAGACAGAATGACCATAATTTATTTACTGGGCAGTAGATAGATTATGAAGGACAGCAAAGACAGGGGGTCCACACATAAACACTAACAACCCACACAGTAATGGTGAAATGAGTGAAACAAAATGCAATGGGATGGTTTGGCTACATTGAGAGGATGAAAAGAAAGTGTATGCTGGAGAAAATTAAGATATTAATTGTGGATAGAGATGATTTGTATATGCTAAAAATGGAGGTTCTTCAGCAATAACCACTCCCATTGCAAGACACTCCCTCAGAATGAGGAACACAAGAAAGACAGATAAGAAAATATCTAGATTCCCAGACCTAGAAGAACTTGTGGTCCTCTTACTGAAGAGAGAGAGAGAGAGAGAGAGAGAGAGAGAGAGAGAGAGAGAGAGAGAGAGAGAGAGAGAGAGAGAGAGAGAGAGAGAGAGAGAGAGAGAGAGAGAGAGAGAGAGAGAGAGAGAGAGAGAGAGAGAGAATAATATCAATGGGTATACATCAGATTATCAGACTGATAAATAGAGAAGTAACAGCTTTGAGACAAATTTTTCTGAAGTGAAAACTAACACAAAAGGAGATTTGCTGTTTTGGACTCATAATATAGACAAGATCCAGGTAATGTAAGAGCAGTCATCAAGCTTAACCTATACACCAAAATGAAAAAGTAAGAAATTTCTTCAGAATATTAAGATTATACAAAACATAGATATGTACATACATAATGGAGAACTTGCTAAACTAGCTGCATCTATCACAGACTTAAAAGAAAGAAATAATAATAATAATAGCAAAAATTAAATAAATAAATAAATAAATAAATAAATAAATAAATAAATAAATAAATAAATAAATATATAAAATAAATAAATAAAATAAAAAAATAAATCTTTGTGTAGCTTATAGAGTGCCAGAAGTATATTCAGTGTCTTTAAATTAACCAGTGACTAAATCCCATGTCAATAGACCTTTTTGTCTAGATATTTACACTTATAAGAATTGTACTGATGCAGCATAATAACCATGGCAGAACAAGGATAGTAGCATATTTCTCAAATGAGCTGGGCTCTGCCAAACCTAATCCTCAGTTAGTAATAGGGAGCATTCAGTGTAGTGCAAGATTGCAGACAATTCCATAATTTTCTATGATGTTTTAAAGTAATACAAGAATGCAATCAGCTGTTAGTATTGGCATTCAAGTACATAAACATATCCAAAGGATGAACTGTTGGGTTCTGAAGAAGGAAGATTCAGTTTGGCACATAAAATAGTAAAATCTGAGAGGAATTACTGGGGTGGGCTATTGATTATTTGAAAAAAATGAAATGCTCAGGAACACATTTAACACATGTATAATTTTGTGTGGTATTATTTCATCTTAATAATATAATTAGTGGAGAGAGAGAGAGAGAGAGAGAGAGAGAGAGAGAGAGAGAGAGAGAGAGAGAGAGAGAGAGAGAGAGAGAGAGAGAGAGAGAGAGAGAGAGAGAAAAAATATATTTTTTTATTCTTTATTTATTTTTTTACATAACATACCTGAATTGTGAAACTCTTATTGAGGGCATACTTTTGAAGCCATTTAGTAGCATCTGGACCCCATGATCCATCTGAATATTTGGCAATTGGTTTCACTTCTGCCAGCATACATTCTACTGCCAACATGTTTACTTCCCGAAGTCTGAGGATGGAAAATGAATTTCTGAATCTATAGTATTAATCTCAAATACTCAGGCATCATATCATGGAACACAGTAAAAGTGTGTTGTATACTGCTATAACAAAAAATGCTTATGTACTTACAATGCACAAAGCTAACGTGATGAAGGTAGCTTTGTGATGAAAATAGTCATATTTGGAGTTAATAGTATTTGATGGTGCCATTGTCCATATTTGCAATTAGTACTGTCTATAATGTAACTAATGTGAGTGTGTGTGTGTGTGTGTGTGTGTGTGTGTATACATTAT
Source organism: Scylla paramamosain (assembly GCF_035594125.1). Taxonomy (NCBI): domain Eukaryota; kingdom Metazoa; phylum Arthropoda; class Malacostraca; order Decapoda; family Portunidae; genus Scylla; species Scylla paramamosain. The sequence goes on from NC_087154.1 coordinate 27,790,976, forward strand.
AGACATACATAGATACATACACACTGAACCTCGGTAAGTGGATCAAGATGTGCTGTGAACTTATCATTAAACCCAGCTGCGACCTCACTGAACATTTCTCTTTGTGTCTCGCAATGCAAGGGGGCAGTCACAGCCTGCCCTCTAAAGATAACTCTCTTCCTTCACACAAAACTGTAGTTAGGGTACTATTATAAGTGTTTAAGCATTGTTATCAGTTGCCAGGGGGGCTGTGTGAGGTGTGGACAGAGGATTGGGTGAGGATAGTGGCAGTTAGGTGTGGGCACTCGCCACCTCACCACCTCTGTCTTCCACCTACATCTGTTTTGTCACTGAGGGAAGAAATGACTCGCTGGGAGAAACAACTTTGAATATCCTTCCTACAAGCTATCTAGGCTTTGACAATGGCCTACACTCTCAATGTGAAAATTATTCCTGAGTTCCACAGGAGCTCCCATCCTGTTGCTGAGTGGTTTGAGAAAGCTGAGTTAGTGTGTTGCCTGAGGAACGTCAAAGACTTGACCACTGTTGTTCATCTACGACTCACCAGGGGTGCATTTACAGTATATCAGCAAGTGGATGACAGTGAGAAGAAAGACATCAAGAAGGTGAAGGGTGCCCTGTATTCTGCCTTTGCTATGGACCAGTTTACGCTGTACAAGTTGTTCGTGGCTTGACGATTGAAGAGCGACAGAGCAATGAGGTAGTTGACGTTTACCTCGCTGATCTACGCCATCTGTCATCCCTTTTTGGGGGCATGAGCGACATCGCCCTCTTGTGTGCATTCGTTGCTGGTCTACCAGACACCGTCTGCCAGCTGCTTTGGACGGGAACATGCCTTGAAGCAATGAAACTTGAACAAGTCCTTGAGCATGCACGAGTACTGCTGAGGGAAGACAGCAGCGCTTCAGCAATTGCACAGTTGAGATGGGATGCAACACGCAGCCATGATAGTCCACCAACAAGGAAACAGGATTTCATGTCTTATAACTGTGGAATGCCAAACCACCTGGCAGAGACTATGACGGAGAGGCAATCGCAGCGGCTGGGTCACCTGCTATCAGTGCAAAGAGGTGGGGCATGTCAATGCTTACTGTCCGGGAAACTGCGTGAGAGGGGGGGCGTTAGCGCCGGCTCCCTCTCATGTGTCGTGAATACAGTGCTGCCTGAGACACATGTGACTGTTGATGGTATTGAGGAGTGTGCTGATCGATACTGGATGTTCGATGAGCATCGTTCATGTGTCGTGTTGTTTAAGCTGGAGTGAGAAGAAAGTGGACTTACTGATGATTAATGGGGAATGTCAGTAGTGTGTCAGTGTAGGATGAGTGAATATGTTGACTCGAGATGGAATCTCAGAGAAGATTGATGTGCTAGTAATGAAGTTCAGACCTGAACTTTGACATCATTTTGGGCATGAATGGTATTACAGCTGTGGGGGGTGTGGCAGTTAAGTCCTCCTGTGATGTGCAATTAGGCTAGCGAAGTGTGTGTGGGGTGATGATTAGTGGTAGGCCAATGCTGCTGTTGAAAATTGAAGTGGTGGAAAAAGATTTCATTGTCAGTTATGAGAACAGCGCTAAAGCATGGACTGTGCGGTAGAGATGGGCTGTAGGTGAGAAGCCAGGCCACCTCCTTAATGGAATTGCTGAGTATCATGTTCCTGTGATGGTGTGGAGGGAATACAAGTCTGAACTAGAAGAATAGATTGACGAAGGATGGCTGCTTCCTTACAATGAAAAAAGAGTTTGGGAAGCACAAAGGACTGATTCCCTTAATAGCTGTCATTCAAAAGAACAAGGGAAAGGTGTGGCCAGTGCTGGACTACAGAGAACTGAACACTCACGTGGAGACACACACAGCAGATGTGGATGTGTGTGTGCTAATAAGTTACGTGAGTGGCACCAGATGGGCTGTAATGTTGCTTTACTCGACCTGAGGAAGGCATACCTGCAAGTACATGTGCACCACTCAATGTGGCCCTACCAGACTGTCTTCTTCAGAGGGCAACAGTATTGCCTAACCAGGCTGGGATTTAGCCTCAGTATCACCCCCATGGTAATGAAGGCAGTCGTGTCAGAAGTGTTAAAGCAGGACGTCATCAAGGAAGCTGCTTCGCCCTATGTGGACGACATTCTTGTCAATGAGGACCTCATAACATCTGGCGTGGTAGTCAATCAACTATGTCAGTTTGGTCTGGAATGTAACCCTACCCAACGTGTGGAGGAAGGAGCCTGTGTCCTAGGGCTGCAGGTAGGAGGTGTGAAAATTTTAGTGGCGGAGGGATAACAACATCAAGGAAGCACCTGTGTTGTTAACAAGGAGGTCGCTCTTCTTGTGGTGCAGAGAGCTGGTGGACCATTTGCCTGTGTGCAGGTGGGTGTGACCCGCAGCGTCGTTCATCAAGAGAAGAGTTACTCTTCTGACGAGGACATGGGACAACAAAACTGATGACACAAAGTTACAAGCCATAGTGGATGACGTGGTGCAGCGTGTGAGTCTCCAAGACCCTGCTGGAGGGTGCTGGGATATCTCGGGCAATACAGCTACAATGTGAGTAGACGCCAGCTTGTTGGCGTTACGTGTAGCAGTGGAGGTGAATGATGACATCGTAGAAGATGCCTGTTACCTTCGACAAGATGGGAGCGTGCACATTAACATGGTGGAAATGGATACTGCACTGAAGGGAGTGAATCTGGCTGTTGTGTAGGGCATGACGTGTGTACACCTCATGACAGATTCATTCACTGTTCATCACTGGATATCTGACGCCCTAACTGGGAAATCCCATTTGAAAACAAAAGCAGCGGGAGAAATGCTCATTTGCAGGCGCTTGAACACCTTGAAAGTGATCTGTGAAGAATACAGTTTGGAAGTGACTGTGCATGGAGTGAATTCTGCAGTAAACAAGGCAGATGTGCTGACCAGAGTTCTTTGGAAGTGGCTGATCACCCCAGACAAAATCAAAGTGTGCCCTAAGGGGCAGAAGAGTAACATAGCGTGTGCAGTGGCGTGTGTGGAGGAGCAGCACTGTAACATCGTGAAACTGCATCATGACTTGTGGTCACCCAGGTGTTAGACGAACTTTGCATTTTGTCAGACATGTCGACCCAACCATTGTGAGACGTGAAGTTTAACAAGTGGTGTCGAGTTGCCAGGTGTGTCGATCCATCGACCCTGCTCCTGAGAGGTGGCAGGCTGGTGTAATAGAGATGAAAGAAACATGGCAGCGAATCGGCATCAGCATCACCCATCATGCCACCCGCCCGTACTTGACCATCATGGACCTTCACGTTTCTCGATATGGCGGCAGCTGCAACTACAAACTGCAGCCTGTGTGGTGCAACAACTGGAATCAGTGTTTTACGAGCAGAGCACCCCTCGTGAAATTCTTCTGGACAATGATACAGCATTCCGCAGTAGACGTTTTAGAAGCTTCGCAGAAGAGTGGGGAATTTGTTTATGTTTCAGATGCGCTTATGTGGCATCTGGCAATGGTATTGTTGAACACTCAACTCTCTTCCTATTATTCATCAATGATCTTCTAAACCAAA
>NC_087154.1:27802026-27817026 GCF_035594125.1 Scylla paramamosain
ATAAATAAATAAATAAATAAATAAATAAATAAATATATATATATATATATATATATATATATATATATATATATATATATATATATATATATATATATATATTGAATAATTAAATTTAAGGAAGACAGTCTTGAGTGATACAGCAGATCAGATTACCAAAAAAAGAAGCAGGAAAAGCAGAGAAGCATAGGCTATTCAGCCTATGGACCTTTATTTCTAAAGGTCTGGATGAGATGGTGGGAGGAAGGTGAGGAAATGGCTAGAGAAATGCAAGTAATTGATAAGTAAGGGCAAGATAGGGCTAAGAAGGGACTGATATTATTATTTTTTTTTTTCTAATCTCAATTCCACTTCAGTGTACATTGAACACTGAAGTGGAACTGAGATTAGAAAACACTGGTTGCCCCTAAATACTTTTATTTAAGGAAAATAGAATAGATTCTGTGGACACTGACCAGTCTCTAGAGAGAGAGAGAGAGAGAGAGAGAGAGAGAGAGAGAGAGAGAGAGAGAGAGAGAGAGAGAGAGAGAGAGAGAGAGAGAGAGAGAGAGAGAGAGAGAGAGAAAGCCTGCTTACTTAGCTCCTTCATAGCTGATGACAAGATTCTGAGAACATTCCTTAAATAAATTTCTAATCTGTTGATCATAGATGATATTTGTTGCTGCAGGAAGGCCACTGAGTATCACTGTTCTGAAGGGGTCATGTCCAGTGAGCTCTCTACACACCTCCCGCTGATAATCTTCAGGCACAGTTCTTCTGTAGTAATGTGGGAAGAAAGCTGCAGCCATGCACATCTGAAAATAGTGTCAACTAAATATTTTCATCTTATCCTTTTTACTATTAAATTTTTTTGAGCTTCAGTGGGCTGTCTAAAGGATTCACTGAAGATTCCAGAAAAGTTTCCTGAAAGTAAATCCAATCCAGTTGCTCAAGCTATTGATCAAGTTATAGCAACTCTTGTGCAGTTACTCTCCACACTATAATATTCATTAAAATACAAAGCTGACATATAGCTCAGGGTAAAAACTAAAGAACTGAGCACTATCAACATTAACACAAATTTGGTTTTCTAAAATTTACTTTAAAAAATTCATTACCCCAAACTATCTTTCTACCTCTTGACTGCATTTTTCAAGCAATAAACAATTAGGATATATTCATTTACATACAAAAACTTTAAAGGTAATAATCCTGAAGTTTCACTCTGTACCAATTATTTGTGTACATCTCATTTATGACAAATTTATCACTTTCCTGTTCAACACACATAATGCACTAACTTTTTTCCCTCCTTAGATATCTTTTCTGAGCTGCCTTAGTATATATAAACAGTTGAGTCCCTAACTGTTGTATAGCCAAACTATGTAACTATTATATCTCACATTTCACTAAATCTTAGTTTTTAACTCCAATAGGTACTATCATCATTCAGTTGTTTTACTTTTTGTACAAAAATTGCATAAAGGTGAGAAATGAATAGATAACTAAACTATGAATGTACCAAGGAGTTCCAAGAGGGCAGCCAGTAGGTGCCATGACAAGATGGCATCCCACATTATATTATAACTTGACAAGCCTGGGGCCAACCCCATAGAAACCTATTTACAAAAAGGCCTATTGTTAGTATTATGCAATGTTTCATCAATAAAAGTTTTTAATTTAACTGAATTCTCTAGGCTTACTAAGAAATGATAAAAGGCAAAGTTTCCCTAATACTCATAACTTCTAAATGTTCTATACTTTCTTACATATCTTATTCTTGTTTGCCTTGTAAATAAGATTATTGTATGACAAAGTTTACTCAAATGAAATAACACAGATAAGGATTTCTGAGCACTGCCATCTCTTTGGTAGTCTATAGAGGTTTTAGATATTATGAGTACAACTTTACACACACACACACACACACACACACACACACACACACACACTGCCAGAGAGGAAGGACATATGTGGGCCACACTCTGCTTGGACATCACATCCGGCTGAAACAGTGCACCTGCCTAGGCTGTACACGAGGTGGGACCTATGTCTCAGTAGTGGTGTCCTGTCTCCATAGCAATCTAAGTGATTAAAGATGGGAAAAATGAGGAAGAGAAGAGTTAGGGGAAGCAATTGAATAAAGCAATCTGGATTTGTTAACATTCACTCCCAGCACAGGGAGTGGGCTGATCAAAGGCAAAAGATTAGATTTCTCTGGTTTTGAGAACGTAATACGTAAGAAAATGTGCGATTTGGAGAAGGAAAAGCTGTCATCACCAGGTGAGATGGTATTACACAGGAAAATATGTGAATTGGAATGGAACCTAAAGCAAGTATTAGAAAAAATGTCTCAAATGGAAAATAAACAAAATCTTACATGTGAAGAATGTGTGTTAAAGAGTGAATGTGAAGAATTAAAGAAACAACTGAACACTAATGAGAAGATAGTGGAGGTAAATAACACTAAGATGGAGAAATTAAGTGAAAGACAAGATGTCTGGAAAAAAGAACAAGAACAGGAGAAAGTTAACCTCAAGGAAGTTATGGAAAGGCAACTCTGAACATAGTAAGGGATTCTGTCGAAAAAAGAAATGTGTAATTGCTTTTGGGTTAAAGGAAAAAGTCTTGCCTATTAAACATGCAAGAGAGCAACATGAAAAGAATGTAGCTGAGAAATTGGTAGAAACAGTATGTGAGGAACAAGACGAGGGATATAAGCCCAAAGAAGAAATAGAGGAAGTGTTCAGGATAGGCAAATATGAAGAAAACAAACATAGGCCATTGAAAATTAGGATGAGATCACAAGATGCTACTGAAGAACTAATCACAAGATTCATATTTCTTCTGTAGCTACCTTTTTAATCTTTCCATGTCCTCTTATATCTCTCGTGTCCCACTTTATCAGGTCTTCTCTATTGAGCACCTCTATATTCTTCATGATTCTATAAATTGCTATCAAATCTCCTATTTCCCTTCTTTATTCCAGTGTTGTTGATCCCAGTTTTGATAGCCTCACCTCATACAACATTTCATACAAGCTTGGAACTAATCTTATTGCTGCTTTTTGAATCCTTTCAAGTTTCCTGATCTTTTTTGTGCCTGGTGACCACACTGCTACTGCATATTCCAATCTTGGCCTTGTCAGAGTGATCAATGTTTTTACCATTTCTTTATATGCATGAGTAAATGTAGATATATGGAACAGACTGATGAGAAAGTAGTGTGTGCAGAGATATATGAATTTAAGGCCATGTTAGACACCATGAGATACAAAGATGGGACAGCACAAGCATAGCTCCTCTCCTGTACATTACAACTAGGTAAACACACACAAACAAATAAATAAATAAATAAATAAATAAATAAATAAATAATAAATAAATAAATAAAATACATATAATAAAAAAATAAATAAATGAAGCACAAACCTTCAATATCAGTGTCTGATCCTTTCTTGGAGTGCTCTGGTGGGTCTGAATGATAATTTTCAGCCTTTTGAGGCGATCTGTAAGGTCTTCCACTAGCTTATGCACATCTTGAAGGGTGCCCAGTTGTACATAACTATGCTTTGCCCATTCTTTTTCTGCCTTGCCACCAGGCAGAAGAAATTCACCTCTGCTCTGCATATTCTGCCAAACCTATTTTAGAACAAAACACTATTAACAATCCAAAAATCCTAATAATTCAAATTTTCAAAGGCAGCAGATCTCCAAGGCCTTCAAATATTCCCACCTTAATACATTATAACCAATATCCCCAATCACTGCCATCTCTTTACCACCTTTAATCATTAGTTCCATATTTTCCCAATAATCTTTTAACAACTGTTTATGTATGCAACCAGTATTTTCCTTTCTTACTTCTCCATTTTTCTTTAATCTGTACACTTTTTGTCTGCTTTTTCCTTGATTATACTCCACCCTTGTTGCTATTACTATTTCTTTGTTTTCATTCTTTCCATATTTCCTCCATAAGCTGCAACTGTTTTCCTCTACTTTAATTTGCGTGTCCAAAGTTATTTTAGTCCCTGTAAAACATTATTTCCGATTCCTTTTTTCACTTTTTTGTCACTTAACTTTTATTCCCTTCTTATTACAGAATTGTATAACATGCAATATCATAAATGTAATACTAGCTCTCCTTTTCACCTTTTAGTCACTTAACTCTTGTAATTACAATATTGCTATAATTTTATATACAATATTCTATTTCCTTTATATAAAAGTTCTTAACAGTGTCTCCTCCAATGTTTGTTATGTACTTGTCTGAGATTTTATGGCCCAATTACCTCCTTTAGCATCTGTACTACTTCATCACCCTTATTCTTAAATGTGCAGTCCTCTTCCTGATAGGGTAGTTTTATTACCTTTTTAACATCTCTAGTACCTTATTACCTTTTATCTTCAATGAAACATTCTTTTCTTTTCATCTGTATAAAATAATAAATTGTATATGTTGCATCCCAGACTAAGCTTTAACTTTGCATGATGTAAATCAGCCACTTCCTTCTCTTTCACATCCTTATCTCCTTTAACTTCCTCTCTGACTTAAAAACTTCATTGCTTACAAAATCCTTAACACAGTTTTTCAATTCTCTTATAACTCCATCATCCCTCTTCAGTTCTTTATTTTCCCACTTCAATCTTTACATTTTTATTTATCACTATTAATTTTCACTAGTTGCTAAATCTAATTTTTCATTCCTTGATGCTTTATTTCCCATTCACTTTCCTTGTTTTACTAACATGATAAATATTTAGCTTCCAGTTGTTCCTCCTTTTTTTTCACTTCATAAAGTGTGTGGGGGAGAGGGAAAGAAGGGAACAAAAATGGAAAATAACAAACTGAATTGAAAACAAACCAAGGTAAAATATTCTCCTTACATCATAGGTGTTGAGAACAGCCAGACAGTCCGAGAAAGATCCATATGCCCATGATACTTTGGAGAGGAAGGCATTGAGTTCATCTTGGAAAGGTCGAGCATGGAAGGATTTCAAAGATAAGCTCGCAGCTGAAAGAACAATGAAATTATCAATACAGTTGTGGCAAAGAAAAATGCTACATGCAGACAAATGCAACTCGGTAAAGTGAGGGACACCATTTTGTTTCCTGTTCCAGTGGGCAGAGTTGGGAGCAAGGCAATGTGGTAAGTGGGGCTCTCGCCACACCATATCACACAGCCAACCCTCATGGCACACTGCGGGCTGGTTGAGGGGGGGGGGTGGTCTGTACTTCACTTCCAATGTGGCCATAGCCCAAACTTTACTTCCCTATAGTTTCACTCCACCTGATCACAATGGTGCATAAGCAGCTCAGCATGGAGAGAAAGGCTCGTGCTCTTGCCTTGTTGGAACAAGGGATGCCTGTGACTTGTGTAGCAGAGGAGGTGGGGGATGTGCCGCCAAACCATTCACTGCTTGCGTGGCACCACTGCCGCCCTACCTCCCGGGGCAACTCCACCCAGGAAGAAAGGCTCTGGTGGACCCAGGAAGACATTCCCCAGGATGGACAAGATGTTAAAGTGCGAAGTGATGTCTAACCCATTCATTGCAGCAACTACACTAAAATCGAAGCACCCAGACCTGCTCAGGAACGTCAGTGTTAGGATGATAAGGCACCGCCTTCAAAAGGACCTGGGTTTACCCACACACTGTATCGCCAAGAAACCCTTCCTCACAAACTGTATAAGGAAGAAACACCTTGCTTTCTGCCGTAAATTCAAACATTGGAGACCAGAGGCCTAGAAGAAGGTAATGTTCAGTGATGAAAGTACCTTTAAGCTGATCAGGGGAGTGTTCAAGATTGTGTGCCACCCAATAGGCTCCTCCCGGTTTGACCCAAAGTACACAGTAAAGGCAGTGAAACACCCGGAGAGTGTTAAGGTGTAATGGGTAGGGGAGGTTTGTACTTCCTTCCTAAGAATATTACCAAGAAAGGGAGCAATTACATCAAAGTGTTGAAGGAACATTTCCTGCCTTTCTGGGAGATTCATGGGTGTGACTATTTCATACACAACAAAGCTCCATCACACAGGTCTAAGCAGGTGAAGAGTTTCCTACAGCACCACAGAATTAATGTGTTGGAGTGGCCAGGTAACTTGCCATATCTCAACCCCATCGAAAACGCCTGGCATATCATGAAGAACAAGGTTCAAGAAGAAAAGCCGTCCAACATCGACAAGCTGAAGGAGGCAATGGAGAGGCTGTTTTTCACTATGGACGCCTCCTATTTTGCTGCATTGTCTGAATCTATCCCCAAAAGACTTAATGAAAAAAAAAAAAAAAAAAAAAAAAGTAACATGACCAAGTACTAAGTGTAAAGTTTTCAGCCCAATAAAGCCCATGTGAGTTGCCAAATCATGTTTTATTGACTGTATTAGGTGAGGGTAACATTTTTCTTTGCCATGACTGTATAACAATAATAAAACTGAAAATCAAATATATGATACTGGTGAGCCAAAGATATAAAAAAGAGAAGCAGTTCACTATTTTACTATTGCATTAGGATAGATGGAAAAGGGGTGACAAAAATTTTATGCAGTAAGGCTGTGAGAGATTTTAGGCATACAGTTAGCAAGATCAGAAGGGCAGTTAGTATGAAAAAAAAGTGATAGGAGACTGCAAAAGATGAAGAGAGACTGAAGACAGTCAGCTTGAGAGGAGTTGATATGATGAAATGCTTTTGATTTCACCCAGTTTAGCAAAGCAGTATGAGAGGAATCATCCCATATATGTGAAGTGTACTCCACACATGAACGGAAAAGGCCCCTGAACAGAGCAACTGTGGGGGAGGAGATATACTGGCAGAGACAACTTAGGATAGCAAACTTCATGGAAGCTTTTTTTTTTAGCTAGTAATAAGATGTGAAGTTTCCACTTTGAATTATTAGTAAATAACAGACCAAAGATGTTCAGTGTAGAAAAGGTATGGTTAAGTGTCATTGGAGAGGAGGGGATGATTATCTTGAACTTTTCAGGCCTTGAACAACACCAAGTTTGCTCTGCCAAGCATCAAACAACACCAAGTTTGCTCTGTACCAATCATAAATTTTAGAAATACCAGGCATCCAGTTGCTTCCCTCCATGAGTTGTTTAATTCCTGAAGGCTTGAACATCTACGAAAAGATGTGAAAAATACAGATTGCTATTATAAGCATAGGAGTGGATAGGATAACAAGTTTGGCTCAGATCATTGATGAATAGTAAGAAGGTGACAGGACAGAACCCTGAGAAACACTGTTGCTAATGGATTTGAGAGAAGAACCGTGACCATCTAATGCAGCAGCAACAGAATGGTCAGAATGAACACTTAAAGCAAAGTTATACAGAGAAGAGTAGAAGCCATAGGAGGGTAGTTTGGAAATCAAAGTTTTGTGCCAGACTTTACCAAATACTTCTGATATGTCTAAGGCAACAACAAAAGTTTTACCACTATCCCTAAAAGAGGATTACTATGACTTAGCAAAGAAAGCCAGATCACTGGTATAATGGCCATCAGAGAATCTATACTGGCAATCAGATTTAAGGTTAAGAAGCAATAAAATCTAAGAATGTTCCTGTTAACAATAGACTAAAAAACTCTAGTGGCAGGAAATTAAAGCAATATGGTAAAAGCTTGAAGGATAGCATGGTCATCCTTCTAGGAACAGGCAGGATGTGGGCAAACTTCCAGCATATGTACATATGTTGACAGACAGACAGCTGGTAGAGTTTGACCAAGCAATGTGCAAGCATAAAGGCACACTTTTGGAGAACAGTAGCAGACCCTATCAGATCCATAAGCTTTCCAAAGGTTAAGGTCAGTAAGGGCACGAAAAACATAATTGAAAAGCATCTTAATAAGAGGCATGGAATAGTCGGAGGGTGGAGTAGAGGGATGAAGAAGCCCTGAAGCTTCTTCAGATAGAAGGTAGAGCTTTAAGTAAAGGTTTGAGCTAAGAGTTGAGCTTTAGAGATAGATAAGATGGTAGTGGTGCCATCATGGAGGCTAGTAAAGTTAAAGACTAGTTCACCAGGATGGTCAGTAGAGGAGAGGAAAGCCAAAGCTGGTGAACAGGCATATAACATAGGTGAATTTAGTTTGAGAGTGACTCTAAAATGGAAGATAGATAATTCAGTAGACTCAAGAGGATGGGTACAAGAAGTTAGGTCACTGCACATAAGCATATCCGACTCTGGATTGAAAGTGAGGATACAGAAAATAGGAGGGAACAATGATGAAATTACTGTCAACTGCCTCAGACACCTGCATTTCAGTGAGAAGTTGAGGTTTAGTAGAGGAAAGGTGATGTTCCACAGGCCGAAAATTAGATCTAAGGCCACAGATGTTGCAAAGTTAATGAAGAAAAGTTGATGGCGGGTGTCAAGACAATTAGGATCAATATCAGAAAAGCAGTCTGATCTGGAGAAATTTGTGGTCCCCTCCCCTAATGGGTGCTCTGAGGCTGGGTTATGAGTCACCACTGAGAATTTTGGATTTTTGGTGAAAGGTGTGTGTTAGTGTGTGCGTATGTGTTAGGTGCATGTATTGTTGGGTGACAGAAGAGAGTTGTACTCGTATTTAAAAGACAGGCTGTGACTGCTGTCTTGTGTTGCGAGACACAAAGGTGCGGAATAAAAATACTTTTTATTACCTTATTTTATCTGTTGGAATCAAGTTATGAATGCTGGAAAAATATATTTTAAAGTACCAATAAAACAAAAAGGATAATTCTTCAAGGGCTCTGGGTGTTAACTGATGTTTTCCTATAATTTCAATAATTCCCACAAGGAGAGATCTCAATGACACAAATCGGTTGCCAAATGTTGAACTTTGCTGCTGTACATATGTTCCATATATCAGCATACCCTGTTTCCCTTGTATTAACATGATTATATCACTTACAGATTAGCACATTCATGGATTTTTGCCCAAACTTGTTATCCATGAGTTGTGAGAGTAAAGTGAAAGAGGCAATGACTTTACATGTGAAGAAAGATAAAATTCTTCCTTGCACTCCTCACTTATAACCTATATTTCACATTTTCACACTGGTCACCAAATTTGTGACTCACATGTCCTCCCAAATATTTTCTCAAGAGCAGGCTTATGATGAGCTGAAGACACTAGCCATGCAAAGTCGGGCTTGGAATCTAGATGCATTAGAATAAAAATTTGTATCTAGGCATCACGACAGTCATGGAGACACTGAGTGAGAGCATAATAGCAGTGTGAAGACCTACGAGTCAGGCTGCTCAAAAATCACCATGTGAACTTCAAAAGGAGAGCAGGAAAAGACAAACCAGAAAAACCCATGACTTACCCTTTTCTTGTAGCCCGAAAAACCCGTAACCCACCCTTTAAGGGTTAAGAAACCTGTCTGAACCATAACTTGCAATAAATCAAATCCACAGGCCACCCATCGAAGTCTTTAAAAGGAAGGCTTACAGGTGGTATAATGTTCAAATAATGAAGAAACTAGTAATAAAAATAAATACTACTACTACTACTATTACTACTACTATTACTACCAATAATAATAGTGCTAATAATATAATAATAATAATAATAATAATAATAATAATAATAATAATAATAATAATAATAATAATAATAATAATAATAAATTAATCAAATTAAAAATAGCATTTGTATTGTCATGAATGCTAAGCCAGCATAACCATTTGGGAACATAAGGTTTACACTCTATTCATCAACCAGGAGAAAGGCAGTTACTTCAGATTTGATTACTTAAGATCAGTATTAATTTTCTTCATATTTTTGTTTTAGGTTGGTTAACAGTTTTCTGTTTCAGTTATGCTGCATCAAATTTCAAAATTATTAATAAAATGTTAAAAACTCACCAATGATGACGCACTCTCTGAGGCAACCCAAGATGTGGCCCATTACAATCAACTTTGCCAGATGTGGATCTATTGGTAGGTGAACTATGACCTTCCCTAAATATGTCATATCACCATCAAGATGGGATCTACATCCACCTGCTGTGACAGATAAAGCTCCCATCTGAAAAAAGTGATGTGTAAAAATAACTCCATATATAAATATTAAGTTCATATACATACAGTGGAACCTCAGCTGTCAAATGCCTTTGATTTCAAACATGAGAGATACTGAACAATTTTCAAGCAAATGTATTGGTTTCCACCAAATGTATGAGGCAAAAAAGCTAACAGAGGATCTAGAATGGGATGGATGGACATGGTTGTGAAGCAGATACAAGAGTGATATCTTTGAAGCAAGAAATATTATACATAATAAAAATGGATGGAATGATAATGAATCCACAAAAAAAAAAGATATAGCCTCTAGGGGCTATATGAGAGATTTGCCCTCATCTGATACACTCATCTGGGCAGATGTACAGATGGGATGAGGCTGACTATGGGATGTAAACTAGTTAATTAAGTTTTAAATGTTAATTTCTACATAATAATAGTGAGCTCTTCTCTCCATTATACTATTTTTATATATATATATATATATATATATATATATATATATATATATATATATATATATATATATATATATATATATATTTGATTGCCTGAAAAGCTTACACCAAACTTATGAACAATATCTTCAAAACTTTTAAATACAAAAGTTTACACAGGTCCTTGATAAATTATTCAAATATTTCAAAATGTTTAAAGAAAAGCAGGGATGTCCCAGTTCTGTCTGTTAGATCCTGATGCAGAGACCCTCTCATGGTGCCCAACAGATGCTTGTCGAGTATGATTAATGAGGATTGACCCTTTACGCCTTTAAACCTCGAGATTAAAAGGTGACTATTTATTCTTAGAGAAAGCTTGTGAGAAAAACTGAGGGAGAGTGCACTTTGTCTCAGCTACCTTAAGTCGAAAAGGGTACATCAGCCTAGCATAAACACAGATAAATTTCATTCATAAATCTAAATGTTACAGTTATTACCTGCTTTAGAATCAGGATTGTACGACAAATGTCACCCATATCAGGAGGGTCCAGGGCCAAAGCTAAGATGGAATGAGGCTCACCCATGTCAAGCACTTTAGTCTTCAGTATCACCTGGCTAAGAGGAGTGTGACACATCTCTGGTGTGGAATAGTCTGGCAAAGTCTGAAGAAGCAACATAATAACATTATGGAATATAAAACTACTTAACATTTTTCAATGCTGACTTTCAAAATTATGGGATGTAAACTAGTAAATTAGCTTTGTCAGTGTTAATTTACACATAGAATCTTATCATCACTGAACAATTTCAAACACTGTATAATTTCTTTTAATATCAATAACAAATTACATCTACTTTCTAAGATGAACACAAAAAACAAACAGCCATTTAAAATATTGTGAGCAAACCCTGAGTTGCTTGAAAAAAATTTTGGCCAGGCAGCCTTGGTCAACCAAGACCTTTCATAAAAAAATGTATACATTTGAGGGTGAACAAATGTGACAAAAAAAATTACTGATAAGGCGTCACTAGGCTTATATTGCCTGCAGGTCATTATATGGCTGTCAGTGTTTTGCCTACCATCATAGGGAGGAAGCAACCCCTCTTATGAACAACTTGCAATCATGGATTTTCTGGACTCCTATGATTTTTTTGGGCCATTCCATTCCATAACTAGCAGAAAGAAGCAAAACTTGGATATCATCTCCAAGACAGTTGCACTATAAAAGACAGGGCACCAAGCAGAAGAGGCTGTTGGTTAAATTTATGTTAGTCATCATTCAATCAGGTGATGGATTAAGGGGCTGGTGTGACAAGTCCCTGGCGGTCCATGCAAGGCTTGCCAGGTGAGTGACAAGCACCACTTGTGGATAATTGATGTGTATAAAACGACTGCTCAACCTCAGCTTCCCCACAATGTCACAAAATTGTCAGCCATGTTGGTGTTGTGGTGATATCATTCAGTCACAGGCAGTCTCATGCAATACTGAAAGTCCACATCATCTTCCAAGCAATGTGCAAGCACAAAGGCACAGTTATGGTGAACAACAGCAGAGACCTCATCAGGTCCATAAACTTTCCAAAGGAGGCAACACTGGCACACCAATTTAGAAACCACTCTGGAAGGTGATAGTTATTTCTCTATACACAGAAACTTGTTCTTGTATCAAGTATAATGTCATAAATTACATCTGCTAAACAAACTTTTGTCCATGATAATTAAATTTATTTTCTATCTTTAGTACTTTAAATATATAACTCAGCACATATTCACTACTTTCCACTTTCCTTTATTTCAAATAAACTACAACTTTCTATAAAACTAGCCACACAAGTTTTGCAGTTTATGAAATAAATGTATGACAAAATACACAAACCTCATAAAATGGTTTAGGAACTAGGCAGTATACTCTGCCTGAGGACACTCGCCCACACCTCCCTGCCCTCTGCTTACACGAAGCTTTGGATGTCCAGGCAAGCTTGAGTGAAGTATAGTTGGTTATCTCATCACAAGTCAGCACTTTAGTTAGGCAGAAATCAATCACTGTAAAGTTTAAAAAGATATCTAATCATCCAGCTCTGCTTTGGATACAAGATTTTTGGAAATTTAAATAACTCATTAGTTAGTAAAGATGAAAAAAAAAAAAAATGTATGGAAATTACTTTTAATTACCAAACAACATTAATTCAATATGATATATTCTAACTATAATAAGTTATATGCTCCTTATAAAGAAACCAGATATAGAGCACAAAAGTCTATAAAATTTTGTATACAGACAACCTTATCAACTATACCTACCCATATATTACTTGTATCTTCTTTTCTGCAATTAGATATACACTGATGGCCTCATCCAAGCTTAAAACATCTAATGTACTAAGACAGCTTTTAACATTTTTTCCAGTTCCCAACCCATTCACATTGAAACATACAACTTCAAATAACTCATTAATCTTTGTCTACTGTTACAACATAGACCCTTTCTTCAACCTATTAAATTAAGAGGATACTGACAATTAGCTAGTCCATTCCAATTTTAGCATCTGGTTGGTAAAGCAGAAACATAAATAGCTGCTATTAGGTGGTCATGCACTTGAGCCTCATCCAGGCTCGTCACTGCTCCTGTAAATAAGGGGTGGGGGAAATGAGCCAGCCAACAGATTTTCCAACTGATGCACCCATAGATAAACTTGACTCAGATTTCACATAGATAAGGATAGGACCTGGGCTACCCATCATGCATTTGTTGTGTTCACATTTTCCCCTCACTCACTCTGTCACTCATTAGCAACTTTTAATCTTTAATCCTGGGAGCATGACTCAATTCATCTAGTGAAGAAGCTTAAAAAAATTAATAGCTAATGAGTGGTGCACTCTTTCCCTCAATTCCATCCTGCAAGCTTTATCAAAAGCAAGAACTACCAAATGGCGTGGACAGGCTGAGATACCATCACTAAGATGAATATCATTCCCTCTCTTTCATATATATATATATATATATATATATATATATATATATATATATATATATATATATATATATATATATATATACATATATATATATATATATGAGGCGCGCGGTGCAACAACGACGTAACCGAGAAATGGAAGTTTCGAGAAAAACGCGCTCAAAGTTAAACACTGATTGCGCACAATAGGATACCCTTAAATAAGTAAGTATTATACATCATTTGAAAGGTCTTGGGTAGTTCTGTTTGGGGATGTAGGTTTCGAAGTGATAGGTGACGATTTTGGGTGGATGACTTACGCGTTAATTAACGCGTATACCGTAGGTAATAATTTTTTTTCCCGATATTGTTTTCATTTGTTAATAATGTGTTAGAGCCTATTACACATAGTATTAGGTGAAAGTTTCATGAAGATTGGTACATAAATAAATTTTTTATGAATTTTTTTCCGAGCGTAAAAAATAAAACTTACTCATTACCGGCTCATTACCGGCTCATTACCGCTCGACTTTGAGCCTTAGTACAGGTGCTTAGATGGTCGAATATGACTTGGCCGATATCACCACGAGACTTTTACACCCTTCTACCACACGGAGCAGGCAAAAACACGAAATCTCAAATTTCACGGTTACGTCGTTGTTGCACCGCGCGCCTCATATATACACACACACACACACACACACACACACACACACACACATACCATATTTTCTGCCATATGACACACTCCCCCCCAGCCCCACCCACCCCCCCCCCAAAAAAAAAAAAAAAAAAAAAAAAAACATGCGTCTTATACCCCAATGGTTAGGTTTGGGTAGGCCTATGGGTTATAGTTACCAGTACTAGAGTAACACCTAAACACCACTGTTTGCCCCAGGATGAAATGTATATATTTATATATTATTAGATAATGATTACAAATCGAAAGTGCTAAAAATTACTAGATAAAGATTATGAATCAAAATAATACTAAAATACAAAAGCCAATTGCTGCAACTCTGAAGCACATCACTCAATGGCCTTACCTTATGCGAATAAAATTTGTGGTAAATTTATTAAGGTAATGAATAGCTTTATGCTAAAGTCATATGGCCATGGCCATAATTTATATGGAGAAAATGGCTTTAGCTGGTTATGTTTTGTACACTTACCATGAAACACGGCTGTGCATGTAACTTGTAGCATCAAGATCGATCAGAGGCCTTAACATGCCCGGGAGTGTTTTGTTTACCATTTCAAGTTGACAACTCCTTGGAGTAGGAGCACTGTAACTTTTTAGCCAATAGTGGAACATCTTGAACACATAGAAAGGCAGAAAACAACATAAGGTAGTATTATAGTCATAACTGTTCAGAGACAGTTATGATCACTGATAAACTGGTATGATATTTTCTGCTCTTCTGTGTTGGCTTGAGCTGCAACTTTGACCTCCCCTCCTTCCGCGGCCTCGCTGCACAAGACTTACTTCTTTCTCTCACCCCTATTCTGTCCATCTCTCTAACGCAAGAGTTAACCAGTATTCTCAGTCATTCATCCCTTTCTCTGGTAAACTCCGGAACTCCCTGCCTGCTTCTGTATTTCCACCTTCCTATGACTTGAATTCCTTC